>NC_037670.1:134740022-134971592 GCF_003255815.1 Theropithecus gelada
ATATATATATATATATATATATATATATATATATATATATATATATAGTTTCTATGTACATCCCCTATACAGGTTGCCTCTAAAACATATCTTGAATTCGTCTACGTCTCTTCTTATCCACTCTTATCACCTATACCTGAGTCACAAACCAGTATCATCTCTATCGTGAACTATTAGGCTGGCTACCTAATTGGTCTCCCTGTTTCCATTTTGCCTCCACAACCCATCTACCATAAAGCAGAAAACCTTAATTGGATCCTTTCAATAATCTCCCATTACCCTCACAATTAAATCTAAATTCCTCACAATAGCTTACAAAGTCCTGAACAAATTTACATTTGCTTGTTTCTCCCACCTTCAATTTGTCCCTCAGCTACTCTCACTCTCTGTATCTCTGCTCCATCATTTTAGCCTTTTCTTAGCTGATACATCAAGGTTTATCTTCCTTAGAACTTTGACCTATGTGACTCCTTTTACTTAGAGAGCTTCTCCAACCAACCCTGTTGCTATCGTTGTATTCTCTAGGTCCTCAGTATCTTGGCTTAGATGTTACTTCCTCAACAAGATTGTCCCTGTCATCCAATTTAAAACAGGTTCTCTTCTAACATTCTGTCTCAGCCCTCTAATATTCCCTCATAGCACTTTTTTAAAATAACTGTGAATAATACTTTTATTTATTTACTTCTTATGATCTAACTATATGGAGCTATATTTTATATACATATATATAATAGATAACTATACTACCTATATGGAGCTTTTCTATATGCTCCAATAAGCAAGGCCCAACGTGATTTGGTTTAGAGCTCCCTACCTAGTACCTAACAGAGTAATTTCTCAATAAATATTTATAGAGAAATGTATAGTTTTGGATGCTATCACACTGCTCACATTTACCACAAATATCCTTTTCTCTTACTATATTATACTAATTATTGAGCACCTATTTATCACAGCCAAGAATTGCACTAAAAATTTATATGCATATAGATACATTCCTTTATTTTAAATAGCTAATATGATACGACTTCTTTTTACTATGTACTACCTTGCAATGAGGATGAGGCCCTATTCAACTTTAAGCGCACATGTGAAAAATGTAGGATAATTATGATATAGCAACATTTGACTCTTTCATTTTCTTCCTGTGTAGTTTCGGATTAAGATCCATTGGTACATTGCCATGGAAGACATGAGAACAGGAAGTAAATGGAAAGAATAAAAGCCCAGAAGTAGATGCTTTGCATTCTAATCTTAGCTCTATCATTAATTATAAGGACTTAAGACTTTGGAAAAATCATCACATCTCTTTGGTTCTCAGTTTGTTCTTTCCAAAATAGGTTTGAAAAAAATGTTTTTTAAGTCTCAAAAAGTATTGAAATTCTGAGACTAGTTTCATGAACTTTTCAGCTTGCTAATAATAAAATAATGATTGTCATAGTAAAGGCTAGCATTTATGGAAGATTCATAACATGTCCAGCATGATCTCATTAATCCTCACAATTTTCAGATGAGAGTTTTACTACCGGTAATTCTTTTACAAAGATAAAGAAGCACAGAGATGTTGAGTAACTTGTGCAAGTTCTCCTATCTCTAAGGGATGGTCAAGCAAGTAGCCTCATCTCAGAACCCATCTTCTTAATCACTGAACCATGGAACACCTTCTGTAATAGTAATTTTATTCATGATTGTTCCCTGCCTAGGGTGTTCCTAGGATGCTCAGAATTAACCTACAGGTGTTACTGGTGACCTGCGCTCTCAGAAGTGTCAATTATACATAGGTGTTTATCTTGTTATGTCTCTTCAGAGCCTCAACAAGGGGAGCCTAGGCCCACTTACATCTCTTCTGTTTGGTCTCTGTAGTAGTGGTTGGTTGGTTTATGGATAAACGAGATCACATCTGCCTGGCAGACTTGCCCAGCAGGACTGGTCCACCCCAGCTATTTCTCAGATGTCTTTATTGATTTTTGCATTGCTTTTGGCTTGTTTTCAGCACATTACTTTAGTGTCTTACTTGACAGCCCTCTGACCTATTCACTATTGAATTGTTGTTCAGGAATGTGCTCACTTGCCCTGCCTACACAACAGAGCTGACTTTCTACAGTGCTCTGATCAGCTTGACACTTTAAAGGGGTGATCATATAAATGTGGTAGAAGTTTCCATGGCTGTGATTCAGTAATACCTAGCAAAATGGGTGACAGATTGCATCTATATTAACCAACCTATTTAGTTCAATTAATAGGTGTAATTGACTATTTACTATCAGGCCACCACAGGATTGGGAATACAGTGACAGGTATATATACATATATATGTGCGTGTGTATATATCTATATAGATATATATATACGCATATATATACATATATAGATATATATACACACATATATAAACATATACATATATACACACATATACATATCCCTTAAAGAATGTATAATATTTTATGGGAAAATGTTTATTTAATAAAGATCTTAATAACTATTAGGATAGTAAAAGTTCAAGTGCTGGAATGAATGTTATAAACGAAGTGTGCAGTTGGAATCTTTAAAAAGCATACGGCTATAAACAGGAGTTGATGGTGAATGCTTAGAACATATAAGGATATTTGGCCTACTATAGGAAGTAGTTTAGCATAGGGTTAAAAGCATGAGTAGGCCTAGTCAGACGCCTAAATTAAAATCTGAATTCCTCTATTCACTAACTGAATGGGTTTGGACACACTACCAAATTTCTACAAATTCCTTGTAAAATGAGGAATTTTACAAGGAATTTGTAGATTTGTAAATTTTACAATTTGTAAAATTGTAAAATTACTTGTAAAATGAGAATAGTAGTATTTACCTTATAAAGTTGTAATCAAGAATAAGGTGAATAATATATATACACAATTTAGTGGTGGAATATAGATTTTACTAATTGCCATTGGCTTATATTATAAAGAATGGATAGTATTTGCACGAGAGGTTGGGCTGGGAAAGAATTTCAGAAAAGGGAATAGTATGGATATGGCCAGGAGCTGAGAATGAACATAACGGGTGCCCAGGAAAGAGATAAAACCTGCTTCACTGGAATCTATAATAGTTGAGTACCCTTAGACTCTCAGATGCTCTGTTCCACTATTTGATTTTGGACAAAGAACAACTCTAATGCTGCTGTAATTTACCAAGAATTTTACTCTGTCTCCAAAAAGAGTTCAATACTATTCTTACTTTGAAGCGTTGATTTTCATCTGTGTAGACATTGCTGCATTACCATTCCTGTCAGTCTTCCAAAAGATGCTCTCACTTTCTTGATACAAGTTGTTATCTCCCTGTCAAATGATGCCTCAATGCAAAGAACATTCCCAAGTTACACCAATACAGATACAAGTTTTAGCTTTGGACCATTGATAGGCTAGTAACCCAAAGGCAGGAAAAACTGTAATTTGCTTCTGCCTTTTACCTGGTCTATGGTGCTCTGAATAATTTCTTTTCATTTTCATGAGATTGTCTTTGGGTCCTTTACAGTGCATTTTATCAGCAGCTACAATGAGATGTGCAATGAGAGAGTTAGAATATATTTGAGCCTTTCCATAAAGGCACGAATGAGAAACAGCAGGCTTGCTGCATAAAAGGCAGGGCTGAACTGCAACAAGCTAATCTCTTCATATTGGAAAATTACTCCTTCTTTCTTTTTACAAACAGCGGGAAAATTCTTTCACAATTTCCATGGAGTCTGCAAAGTGGAAATACAGTCAGACAGCCTATAAGAGAAATAGTGTTGATGTTTTCAGAAAGATAATGTGAGCACCCAACCCTTTTATCTGAGAAACTCATAATACCTCCAGAGAGTCGCATGGCTAGCAGATCCTTCCAATCTAGCTTTGCTTTAATCCTTTCTAATGCTTGCAGCATCCCTGTTCTGTCAACATTATTCGTCCCTTTTGGTCCAATGCACATAGAATGTGTGGAATCCTCTGTACAGTTTATGTTGCCAGGTATTCCATGCTTCACTGCCCTGCACCACTAAGAAATCTAATTATCCCACACTAGAGGTAGTGTGGCAAAGGAACAAGAAGGGTACTGCAAACTGTGGTGTTTTGGTATGTGCAGGCTTAAAGAGAGAAAGAGGCAGCAAGGTTTAATGGTTCTCACTCATACAATATAGAGCTTCTTGAGGGCACAGATAGATTATCTGGATGGTGCAGAGAGCATTTTGCAACTTCTGACTTAATATTCAAATGCTTAAGACTTGCATATTTTGCCATACATGACTTTGTCTATGCGATAGCAAAACATTCAGAGTAAAAGCAGAATGCAAACAAATCATCTAAAACTCTAGGATTTTGGAGATATGTAACAAAAGAGCCATGAGATTAGGTGAAATGTTTACATTACTTTAGAATGTGCTGACCTCTCACATAGAGCCTCTGACAGCTTAGCAGACTGAAAGACAAAGAGCAGCCACCTTCTTTAGTTTCTAACTGGTAAACGTCTGCCTGCAATTTTTTTTCAGGCCTTAGAAGGCCTCAAGCAGACAGAGGCAGGGTATGGTGAGCTCCATTTCCCTTTTAAGCTCTGACAGTGCTCAGCCCACACAGACTATCCTAATGCCACAGCAGTGCTCATAGGCCAGAATGTAATCACAGACAATGGTAGAGAGACAATGGATCGCCCTATCTTAATGCCATCCTTAGGCATTAAAATCCCATGTTTAAAAAAAAAAAAAAAAAAAAAAACATTTTTAATAAAGCCAAACAGCCCATTGATAATTTCCCTTTTTTCTTAGAACACAACTTCTCAAAAATCCTGTCTACAAGATTGAGAAGGACTGGTCATGCAACTGAATATTTGAGGACATGTGAATATTGTGTCAGAATCTTTGCTTATGAAAATCCAATCTCTGCTGAGCCTCCAAACTTAAAAATTCTGCAGCCAAAGAGGACTTGAAAATGTGTAAATCATGACTTTGCTCCTAGTTATTTAGCCACAGTGATGAGGTGGTTAGCATCCTATACCACCTGCATCCTAATAGGCCATAAGCTATTTTGGTTTTTCTGAGGCTTCACTGAAAGCAAAGAGCATAGATAAGCAGCATGCTCTATCTTTAGTATTCAGGACTTAGAAGAACTGCACTATAAGCCATCTCTTATGCCTTGCTGCCAGCACAGACTTGCAGGGGGATCCTACTATAATGAATAGCTTTAGAATAGTATCCAAAGTGTTCTTAAAGTAAGAGGTCACAGGCTGGTTAATGCCTGTGGTGCTCTTGACAGTTGTCTCCAGGTTCCTCATTGTTAGCAGTCCTGAGGTGATTGTAACTATGATAGTCATGGATAACACATGGACAAGTTTGAGCTCACGCATGCCTTATGTACTCAACAGCCATGCTCTTTGTACTTAGTCAGTTTTTAACTATGCCTCAAGATTGTCTACCCCTAGTTAGACATATTTTTTTCTAAGGTTGTCCTAGTCCTAGAAGGGTGATAGGGGAAGAGCTGACATCTGGCAGCACAGATCCTGTGGGATTTATAAAACTGACAGATGTCATATGAAAGAAGCTTGCTTTGCATTTGATACCCAATGATGTTATGAAAAAGCAATTCTTAATGCAAACTGAAAACCGGATTTTTAACATCCTTTTCAAAAATGAGTTGAAATTCTAAAACATCTCTCTTACAACTTCCATAAGAATTCTTGCTACATTCATGCTGCAAATAACATTGAAACATTTGTTATATATTGAATTCAGAGAAGAGTTCATAGAAAGCAGACTTTAGGTTTGACCTGGAGCTAATCTCTTTTAAATTGATCTTAGAGTATCTTGCCTTGTTTTAAACAGGACCTAGGGAATGGTTAGTTTGGAAAGAAAAAAATAAGATATAGTTTCTTAATAACCAGTATGACATTTTTATTGTTCACATTCACCCTTAGCTACTTCTTCTTGACACCCACAGGATAACAGTGCCGTTTCATAGATTCACAGTGGGGAACAAACAAGCTTGTATGGTTCTAAAGAGACACCTCTCCTTTCTACTTCCTGGTCAACTCATGCAGGAAGGCCCAGAGCATAATTAGTGCTAATTTAAGAACTTCTCACTGTAGTGAAAACTCTTAATCTCTAGAGAAAGGAGAAGAGGCCCTATAAAAATATTTCCTTCTTCCATCAAGTGTTAGCTTTGTCTTGGAGCAACTTGACAATGGGGACCAATTGTGCAGAAGTATTAACTATATGTGCACATTTATCATCTAAATCTGCTTTCATTCAGCAAAGATGTATTGAGTGCTTATTACATGCTAAGCATCATTTCTAGTACTATGGGTAGAGGGAGAAATGAAAAAGACAAAAATCTCAGCCCTCAAGTAATTTTTATTCCAGTAGAGGAAATAAACTATAAGCAACAAAAATAAGTAAAATACAAATAATGCTAAATAGTGATAAGGAGAAAAAGAAAAGAGCCAGGCATGTCAAAGCAGGAAAAGATTATTAACATTTTAGGTAGGATATTTAGGAAGAATCACTGAGAAAACAATTTTTGAGTAAATAACTAAAGGAAGTGAACAAGCAAGCTGTATTAGTTCATTCTTGCACTGCTATGAAGAACGACCTGACACTGCATAATTTGTAAAGAAAAGAGGTTTAATTGGCTGATGGTTCTGCAGGCTATACAGGAAGCATGGCTGGGGAGGCCTCAGGAAACTTGCAGTCAAGGTGGAAGGCAAAGGGGAAGCAGGCATGCCTTACATGGCAACAGAAGGAAGAGAAAAGGGGGAGGTGCCACACACATTTAAACAACCAGATGTTATGAGAGCTCACTATCACAAGAACAGCATGGGAGAAATCTGACCCCATGATCCAATCACCTCCCAGTAGGCCCTTCTTCTGATATTGGGGATTACAATGAAACAGGGGATTTGTGTGGGGACACAAATCCAAAGCATATCACAAGCCATGGAATTTATCTAGAGAAACAGTACTTCAGTCAGAGAAAATAGCAAGTGCAAAATCTCTGAGGCATGGCATGTTCAAGGAATAGCAAAGACAGCAGTATGCACAGGGCAGAGCAAGTGATGGCTGGTTAGGTTAGAGGTCAGATTACGTAGGGCCCTCGGATCATTGTAAGAACTTTAACTTTTACTCTAAATGAGATGGGAAACTGGAAGAGGATTTTAAGCAAAGTAGTTACATGATCTTACCTACATTTTAACAATATTATACAGGCCGATGTACTAAAACCAGACTATATGATGATCAAGGCTAAGGGAACCAGGTAAGAGGCTAAGACGGAAGCAGAGGGGCTAGGTAAAAGCTTATTGCAATAAGAGATGATGGTACTAGAGTGCTGATGGTATGGACTTGTGAGACAGGGTTGGATTCTAGATAAATGCATATATATGGCTTTAAACAAACATAATATTAGGCCAAGCTAACAATTATCAGAAAGCCCTATTAGACACTCACAGGACACAAAGGATATATGATGACATCTTCTGCAAACATATGTAGCAAAAAGATCTATATAAATTCATATACATTCTCACACTTATTTACATTCCCTACTCGGGTTGCATATTTATTCTTAGTTATGCCGTTAAAAGAAACATCTTAAATCAAACAAATTTGATGACTTAAATTTTGAGTTCCTTAGGAAATGCATATTAGATATACACATAATTTTGGAATACATTTTCATATTTAAGTATAATTACTAAATGAAAATTCACCATTGGCTTCTAATACCCATAGTCTCTATAGCATTTCTCTGCCATAATTTGTGGAAAACATAAAACTCTGGTCCTCTTATACCATACCTGTCTCAGAATATTAGTTTTGTAGTCTTAAACACCCTGTTTTCAGACCTTTGTTTAGAAGTCATTGTTTGCAGAAGTGAGCTGCCTCACATAACATTACATTCCCTCCATGAGGGACAGCTCACGTCCAGTGACTGGTCCACGCAGGGCACAAAGATGCAGCCCTTGCTTTGATTCATAACCCTGAAGGGCCATGCCAACTCCAGAGCTCCCCATGGACTTGGCCAAGGGCACTGTTGCAACTGCATCATAATTTATGTTTTCCCTCCACCCATCTTGCCTCTCTCAATCCCTCCCAGGTGTTGCTTCTAAGAGCACATAGCCAATAAACCTATAGCATGCAAATCTCTATCTCAGAGTTTGTTTTCTAGAGAATTAACCTAAGATAGCATGACCTTATTTATACAGCTGTTGCTAATAAAATTGAATATTGAAACTACAGATACAGCCAAAGTATCAGCCACCTAAATATAATAACAATAACGTGGACTTACCAAGAGGAATGAATGTTAACTAGCACCACTTAAATTTTAATTCTGATCTAATCTCCAAATTGCTTACTATATCAGTTCATGGTTTACCTTAAGAAAAATACTTTTAAAAATGAATCTTCAAGACAACATGCTTCACCATTGTAAAAAATGTAAGTCCTACTTTGCAGACTACAGCAAACATATATAGAGAAATAAGAAGATATGTGTCTTAGAAGTCAAAAGTATATAACATAATTACCTGAGCATGCACATATCTTGGAAGGATATCAAGACAGTTGCATTTGAAATTATTCTCTAACTTCCACAGCAACTCAACCATTAATGAAATAATGAACACTACCAAAGTCTTTTACTGAAAGGAAAAAATATCTCTGTGTGTGTGTGTGTGTGTGTGTGTGTGTGTGTGTGTGTGTGTGTGTGTTTCAAGTTCATATCTGCAGGGTATATCTATTCATAGGTGAATATGTTTTGAAGTGCTCTCTTGACTGGAAATTCTTTCATGAAGTATTTTAAACATAAAGAAATGTTGCCTGCTATTGCAGACCTCTGTATGCCACTATCAGTTCATCTCCCTGAAAACAGAAAAGAGGTTTATAATATACGCTTGTAATGGCAGTAACTGTGATAATATATGACATAGTTATAGCAATTTTAATTATGCATCACAAAATGCTTTTCATATGCATAAACGAATAAATGCAAAATTAGAGTATAGTGAGTTAAAATTATCTTTTTTCTCATTTATTTGCCTAAAAGCACTTCAAGATCAGAAATTCTCAACATCTCTCTCTCTCTCTGTTTCCCTCTCTCTCTTATTTTGATTTTGAATTTGGAAGTGATTTTTGTTCTTACTGTTTTTCATGAAAACTAGGTAAATATTGTACTTTTGGAAATTGTATGATCACAATAAATCACTGAGATGAGACACTTTTAACAATTGTGAGAATAACAATATGGGAACAGTTCTTGCTACAAGATTTATCTTGTCATACTTGGAGCTAAATAATTTTATTTTACAATGTTAGAATGAAAGAAAGAACCTTTAAAATTCACCTAATACAAATTTCTAACTTTTCAGAAGAAAAATTCAGGCCCAACAAGATAAAGTTATTTATTTCAAGGTTATAGAGCTATTTAGGGTAGGATCAAAGCTAGAAATCCAGCAATTCCTCCTTTCAGGATAATAAACCAAGCACAAATTTAGCTTTTTCCCTCGCAACATACGACAATGTAAAGGAAGTGATATAAGGAGAAGTAGAATTTCATAATTGTTCTAGGAATTCAGAGCGCATATCTTCGGCAGAACAGAAATGTGGAGGAATTTTTGGAAGCTGTAACTGGGCTTTTCTGTCTCTTCAATCCATCTGTCTTTATCTCAAGTATAGTCCTGTCTCTCTCCTGCCCCATGCAATGAGACCACCTAAGAGGATCTTCCTGCTGATAAACAAGGGTGTGATTTTTCATATTATCTGCCTGCTACCCGGTAAGAAAATTCACATAAGACTAATAAATAGATCATTCTGCCCATTTGCCCTCAGTGAATCCAGGTTTACTAGGACCATTCAGTGAAGCCTCTGAAACCGCACTGCTTGGATATGGAACTAGGACTGAACCATACTGCCTACATAGTCCTGAACATAGTATTTGTTTCCATGGACTCGATTTACTTATCTGTAAAGAGCTGATAATAGAGAACCCACACTTTCAGCTATAATTATTTGCTGTTTTTATTATTGTCATTTATTTCTCTAAGCCTCTAATACAAACAATAAGTAGAATTTTTTAAAATGATGGACTCTAATAGATTCTGAAACCAAAGCAAAGAACTGTACATTCTACAAAAGGTGCCAGAGAGGATCAGCAAGGATGAGTCTCGTTCCTCCACATAAATATACCGAGAAACTCTGCACTAACTGTAAAGAATAGGAGTAAAAGATGTAAAGATTCTCAGAATAAGTAGTTAAAAAACTATCTGCCAGAAACCCAAGATAGGTCCACATATATACCCACATATAATAAGAGCTAACTATGGACTTTGTCTACAGATAAAGTCAAAGAAGGATTATCTAAATTGGCTGATAATTTTTTTTTTTTCCCCCCAGCGACAGAGTCTTGCTCTGCTGCCAGGCTGGAGCGTAGTGGTGTGATTTCAGCTCACCGCAACCTCCAACTCTGTGGTTCAAGCAATTCTCCTGCCTCAGCCTCCCAGGTAGCTGGGATTACAGGCACGTGCTGCCACACCCAGATAATTTTTTTTTGTATTTTTAATAGAGACAGGGTTTCATCATGTTGGCCGGGATAGTCTCGATCTCCTGACCTCGTGATCCACCCACCTCGGACTCCCAGAGTGCGGGGATTACAGGCGTGAGCCACTACACTGGTCCAACTGGCTGATAATTTAAATGATCTGGGCAAGAGGTAGACACACAAATTTTTACCAGCTATTTGGATAAGTCTGAGGTTAAAGACTATTTTCTAAATTAACCATTCTTAAAGTGTGGTCCCTGGTTTAGCACCATCGCCATCATTTGGGAACCAATTAGAAGTGAAAATTATTTGACCTACGCTAAACATGCTGAATTAGGAACGTTGGATATGGGGCCCAGTAACTTGTGTTGTAACAAGCCTTTTGGGTAATTCTGATGAATGCTTGTTGGAGAAACACTGCTCTTAGTGATATGGAGGCTCTAACTGGAGAGAGCCCTTATTAATCTGGGGATTTGGGTCACAGTCTAAATGAAAATAAAACAAACAACAAAAGCTCCTTTGAAATCACTAGAAAAAAATAGAGAAGACTTTATGACCTTGACATAATCAAAAACATTTTATATAAGACATAAGCAAGGTAACCAATGAAAGAAATAGATTGATACATTTAAAAGGTAATAGGACAGATTAAACAGTTGGCAATTTATTGTACTTTGTTACTCCAAAGAGGATTTTCTCACATGCAACACACATGTCAGAGTCCATAGCTACTTCACAAGGTTCCGTTATATTTTGGCTTTCCAGTCCAGAACTAGTTTGATTGATTACAAGCTTTTCTCTTAAAAACTTCACTCAGCCAATTAATAGATTAGTGAAAATTTGACTATCAACTATGTAAACAATCAACTCTTCATTATTAATTTAATGATGCTAAGGAAATGTTTTAAACATATTATTTAACTAATAATTGAAAATGACTAAGTTTTTTGAATGATTTTCTGAATGTCACTTGAGCAAAGAAAAATAGGCCAGAAAATAGAGCAATTCAGGAAGACTAGATTGTTGATATTAATCTTATGAATTATGCAGAGGTTCAAACACTCTGCTACTATGTGTGTAACATTTGTACAGTAAATAGACAAGAAGTTTACATGCTGTTGAGCCAAGATGATCTTAGAGGCTAAGAACCAAGGAGACTGGATTTCTTCTTTTTCAGAAAATGAAAACTATATGAGAAAAAATCAGTATTTATATACCTTATATACAGAATTGATTAATATTAATGTCATTTTGTTAAAGATTAATAATAATATGGAATCATAAATAAATCATAAAAGATGAAGTAGAATTCCTGTTTGTATGGTCCTCCAGTTCTTACCTTCCCACCGTAAAAGCAACCTCTCTGCCAAATTACTGGAGATATGCTGACTGTATCTCCAGTATTTATTTTCTTTTACCATTTGATAACATAGATACCCATAAATAATATATAGTATGTAACTGATAATTTATGTTGCTGTAACAGAATGCCTGAGATTTGTTCTGTTGCTATAAACAGAATTTATAAAGCAGAAGAGTTTATTTTTGCTCATGGTTCTGGAGGCTGGAAAGTCCAAAAGCATGGTGCTGGCATCAGCTTCTGCTGAAGGCCTCCTTGCTGCTTTATAACGTGGAAGGCACCACTTGACAACAAAGGAAGCAAAGGAAGACACAGGAAGACGAACTCACTTTTATAGCAACTTCCTCTTGTGATAACTAACAGCTTTAATTCATTAGCCCCCTCCCATGAGAACTAATTTACTCCCATGAGACGGGTATTAATCCCTTGATGAGGGCAGAGTCCCCATGACCCAAATACCTCTTAGAGGTCTCACTGCTTGTCAACATTGTTACACTGGGGACCAAATTTCAATATGAGTTTATAACCATAGCGGTAACTTTCTGCAACTCATATTTGTAATTCCCTATTATGTATTGAAATCCTTTTCAGGTTGTCCTGGTACACTCAACTTTTATATAGCATCCCATTGTTTAAATGTGTCACTCTTTATCAATTACTATTGGTAAACATTTGCTTTATATCCAATTTTTCACAGTGCACACATTTAATGCTTTAAAAACTGCTGTCAATATCTCTGCAAGTCTTCTTGTAAATATAGGGAAAAATTTCTCAAAGTTATAGGTTTAAAAATGTAAGCTTGAGTTCTGGGCTATGAGCATTTTCAACTTTACTAGATATTGCTTAAAGGACTCAATGGGAAAGTAGGCCCTAGACAGTACTGTGAGAGGTGAACATTGGTGTAGTCTTCATAATTTGGCAAAATATACCACAACTGCAAATTCATGTAACCTTTGGCTGGGAATTCTATGTCTGAAGACACATTTTAACAAAATACTTCCTCATGTGTATATAAATGTGTTTTTAGAGTGTTATTAAATATGGCATTTTTCTAATAGTAATTAAAACAATAAAATTAGACATTCTTTGTATAACTTGCAGGGGTCTGTCCTGCAGACCCCAGCTGCATGACAGATGAGACATGTACTGAGACATGGATATTCAGTAAAGATCGGGCCAGGGGGCTGCTGGTACTAGGGGCCAAAGAGAGTTTGCAGCCCCTCCAAGCTGACAACAGATTTAATTGACAAAGGCTTTAAGTCAACACACCTGTGGGTAACTAACCTGATTTCCCCCACCCCTGAGAGGGCCATCCTGCCCTTGAATGATCAAAGGTTGATTTTAGGACCACATGAATAAACAGGTTATTTAGGTAAACTACTCTACATTCCTTTGTATCTGTGCCCTAAGCTCTCTGGCTCCTGAAAAGAGAATCTGGCTGCCTTCAGTCAAACTATTTGAAGTTATGCAAAACTCCCCAGCCTTCCAAGAAGGTTTGCTTCTTTCTATTCCTATAATTTCTTCTGCCATGCTGGCTGATCTGCCACAATAACTTTTTGTAATAAATACCATAGATAACATTAAAATGGACAATCCCAGTTCCCTTATGCACCTATAAACACATGCTGAGTTGTTGAAGAAAAAAGACTGGATTTCAGATCTGGCACTCTGTCTAACATCAATAGTTTCTCTAGTTATCTCAGGCCTTTAGCTAAATGTCCAGTGTTTTAAGTCATTCTCTCTACCATATCTACTCAGGATGATATCTGGCATCTGTGGAACTTATTGTGACCTCTTAGAAGGTAAGGGGATGGTGGGTAGGGAGCTTTCAATAGGGTAGTTACTTTGGATGCCATTACTCCCCATAGTGAAGTCTCTACCGCATGTCCTGCTGGTAGAATTTAAAGTTCTGTGCTTCATATTTTTACAAAGACCAATTTCCTCTCTTCTGTGGTGATCAGATGTCAATGCTCCTTGGCCCTGGGAAAGCCTTCTGTTCTGTGTGCTTTTCTTCCTCTGTCTCTCTTGTCCTAGACTGTATACCTCACAGAATCTATTCCAAATCAATTTGCCTCTCTTTATGGAAGGCTTCACAGAGCCCCACTGTCTCTCAGTACAGCTGTTCTCAGTCATTGTCAGGGGGCTGTGGGAAGTATGGATCCCATACCTGCCCTGCACAGAAATTTCAAGTCTGAGCTTTCTTCTGTCTAACTTTACTTTGATGTAATCACCCTCTGATTGCTAAAGGCATCATTTGAGACAATCTTCTTGCAAGGAATTAAAAAAAAAAAAAAAAAAAAGAACTCTTGGCACTTTTATCAATTTATCTAAAACTCCTTTGACACTCCAGGTCAAAGTTGAAAGAAAGGGGATTGAGACCCAGGTACTGTATTCCCTTCTTCCTCTGCTTTGTAGGATCTTCATTCTCCATCCCATAACCTCTGTGTCCTGGTAGGGTTATATTTTCTCTTAATTTTCCTGTTCTCCTTCTGTCAATTTCTCTCATTCCCTGGCCATGAAAGGTGGCTGCACTATGCAAGACACCCTATAATCTCAGTCTTTGTAATTAGATTCTTGATACAACAAATTTAGAATATTCTCTATATATAATGCTTGGCTTTCAAAATAGGTGTTTTATTGTAAAATTCTATTTTGGAAGTCAGAAGCTGAAAATTTTCTCATTGAATTCTTGCTGTAACAATTTATTCCACCACTACTCCCACATACACAGCACCAAGATGGGCAGAAGGATGCCTTAAGCTGACTGCAGAAAGGAGCATGTATGAAAAAAGGCAAATGAGAAAAGTACCTTAAGATGTTTCAACATATTACATTCATTTCCTATATATATGCATAACAGGGAGTTAAGTAGAACCTTTCCTGTAGCCCTGGAATTGTCTGCTATGATCAAAACTGTGGACAACATGGCTCTAATTACCTCACTTTCTTCGCTTTCCAAAAAGAGACACCAATGAGTCAGAAACCTCTCTCAGAGTTTATTGCGGTAACTATGCTCTATTACTGCAACCACTTTACTAGCTCCCCTCCGCAATCCCCCCAATACCAGCCTACACAGTGGAAGAATAAGGGAGAAGGAGCAAAACAAACAAAATTATTGGAGTTGGAAGAGTCATCAGAAGTGCAGGCTCCATGGGTAAGAGGGAATGTTTATCCCCTAAGTAAGGTCAATCAGTTGTATCTCCTTCTTTCTGGCCCACAGGTAGACCATGCTCCCATACAAATTGCAAGATATAGGAATGAAAAGGAGGTATATCTGAGTAGAGCACACGTATCTCCCTATGTGGTAAGGGAGTAGAGGAAAGGGGAATAAGAGCAAAGCCTATTCTTCCCCAACGTCCTCTCTATCTAAAAATTGGTTAGAGATGGAGGCAAGAATGTATTTTAAATAGGATACGAGATTAAAGTTTTCAACTACAGAGAAGAGTGGTTTACTTTTATTTTTGTTTTTCCTTCTCGATATTTAATTTTCATAATTGGAAATGACTAGAGAGTTTTGGAATCTACACAAGTTTTTATTAAGAAACCTGGCAACATAGTCTATTTGATTGTTAATAATAGCAGAAAAATTAAACCTTTAACATACATACTCTACTAAGCTTGGACTACTTAATGTCTAAATGTGCATAAAACATAAAGACTAGAAGTAAGTATACCAATATATTAATAGATATTATTTCTTGCTAAAATTATGAGTGATAATTGTTCTCTTTTTTTGTTTTTTTTCAAGATGGAGTCTCACTCTGTCTCCCAGGCTGGAGTGCAGTGGGGCAATCTCTGCTCACTGCGAGCTTCGCCTCCCGGGTTCACATCATTCTCCTGCCTGAGCCTCCAAGTAGCTGGTACTACAGACGCCCACCACCACACCCGGCTAATGTTTTGTATTTTTAGTAGAGACAGGGTTTCACCATGTTAACCAGGATGGTGTCGATCTCCTGACCTCATGATCCACCCGCCTTGGCCTCCCAAAGTGCTAGGATTACAGATGTGAGCCACCATGCCCAAACGATAATTGTTATCTTATCTGCCTTTGTGAATCTTCTGTAAGTTCCACAATAAAATTTAAAAGTCAGAATAAAGCTCCACTATTTTAAAACGAACAAATGGACAAAAGTGTTTTGAGGGTTTCAAGAATTATTTTTAGTGTATATTGCTTATGGCTTACTCTTTCATTTAATTCTTAATATATAAAACAACAATAATCATAGTTGTCATTATACATTTAGAAATTAATATTTCCTGAACAAAGTGAAACAAAAGCCATAGGACCGATTAAAACTCCAGGTTACAGAGTAGAGAAATAAGAAGGGCTGCAACCCGTTTCCCTTCTGAGATTTGTGGGAGTTCCTTAAACTTTAAGGCAATCTACCTGAAGGGAAACCTGAAGCTCAATAGAGCGTCTGTGACTGCTGGGCACAATTACACTTTCTTATCTCCCCAAGCTCCCGTCTCATCCCCACTGCCTTCAAAGCTCTCCCCATCTTGGGCAAGCCTGCTGCCTATGAATACACAACTCATGCCACCCACACCGCAGACAAAAGCCTCTAGTATCCCCTTTAGGAAGAAGATCATTAGTGCAATGTTTTCATGCAACTTGATTATTCCCTCAGATCAAAGTGCATTTCTGTTTTCATAACCAAAGGACTGTCCTTGATATTCTTACCATGGTGGACAGAAAATATGCAGTGAGGCCAGGAAAAAGTTTGATAATTGTAATTCCAAGGATATTATTTCTTTAATTATTATTATTAGAAGTATAATTATTTTCTGGAATACTGTGTTTCCAGATGGATTATTCTTTCTCAAATACTTTAATTTTTAGTTCATCAACTTTTTCACTTTTAGTAGGTCTTATTACCACCATGCAGGGGAAATAGGATGGAGAGGGAAACTAGATTAATGACTGAATTATTGTTTTATATTAAACCCCCAAATCCTTTAGGCAAAGTTATCAAAAGCACAGGACCAAATTAACATGTAATGTATTTTTTTCTTCCTCATCTAATATCAATGTCTTTTTCTTTTAGTCACTGTTATTCTATACTAGCAAATTCTGAATCAGTAAATGAAAAAGTAGATTCCTTTCTCCTAATCATATGAAACATAATTAGATGTTAGGAAGAAAATTCTTACATTATTTTTAAAAGATATAAAAGAGGAAAACACAATTTTGCTAGCATGAGTAGTTTTATTTATTGGGACACATTTGTTGAATTAACCTCTTCTTTTAATGGGCACAATAATTTTCAGTTGGATTATTAGATTGCTTTTGTATTAAGAAGTCCCTTTCTGAATGGAGAAGAATTTAAAATGATATTTTTTTTTCCACCCAGTAATGACCCCAGTGCAGGGAAGAGCAAAGCAACAGACACTATGTGTCATTCCTCCTCTCCCACTCCCCGAACACATTCCTGAAGCTCTGTGGCTTATGACACCCTCTGACATGTATGTCCAGGCTGCTCCACCTCTTGCTGAGTCAAACTTCAGGCATCTGCACGGTTACAGAGTTAACGCCTGTATTAGTCTATTCTCACACTGCTACTAAAGACATACCCAAGACTGGGTAATTTATAGGCCTCACAATCATGGCAGAAGGCAAAGGAGGAGCAAAGTCATGCCTTACATTGCAGCAGTCAAGAGAGTGTGTGCAGGGGAACTCCTCTTTATCGGATCTCATTTGACTTATTCACTATCATGAGAAGAGCATGGGAAAAACCCGTCCCCATAATTCAATTACCTCACACTAGGTCCCTCCCACAACATGTGGGTATTATTACAATTCAAGGTGAGACTTGGGTAGGAACTCAGGGCCAAACCATATCAACACCTTAGTTTTAAGGAAAGATACAGAGATTATCACTTCATCACTTCATCAGAAGCGGGATCGACAACATCACATCTCAAAACCCCAGCCCTGGAAGCCCAGAAGGGGAGAGACCTCTGAACCAACAGCTGCTCCCTACCTGTCTTGGTCATTCAAAATACTTGCTTAACTTCTTTTCCCTCTACTTTAAACAAGCATAAGAAGACCACAGTCCAGTCCTGGAAGAATGTTCCTGGTTCCTGCTAAATATCCTTTCCTTCAAGCCAGGTTTATAATTGCAAACCCGAAGGTGTATTATGGCAGGAGCATCTGCATTTTCCTGATAAAGTACAATTTTTCATTTCTCTCAGGTTTTATCATCCTTGGAGGTGGGAAAGTGCTGACAATGCAAGCTGATGACTAGAGGTGCTGACTCTCTAAGTGCTATTTTTCAGAAGCAAAGAAGACAGAGGTCTAGGAGTGAAAAATGTGATGAGGAAGAGCATATGGTCATGGCAAATGATTTGGAGACTAGGGAAGGAAGGAAGGCTTCAAGATAAACCAATATATCTCTATCTAACCAAAGAGAAAGATGAAAATGTTTTCCCATTGTGTCTACATTGCTAGGAAAGTCTTGGTGTTTACATCTGTGTCTAAGTTAGAGTACTACACTAGCATTGTTGCTACTACTACTATAAGCATAAAATAATAGTAGCTTTCATTTACAGAATATTGATTGGTAGATCAGGTTCTTTACGTGTATCATCTCAGTAATCTTCACCCATCGCTATGATATAAGGATGACCCATTCCCTGTTTTTCAAGAAATGGGCCCAGAAAGATTCAGTAACTTCCCAAAGGCCAAAAAGCAAGTAAGTGACAGGGCTAGGATCCAACATTACAACTGTCTGAGTTCAAGTCCACTATATGGTGCCGCCCAGGCTTAGTATCAACAGTATCACCAAACATTATGTAACACTTTGTCCTTCAGGCTCTGAAAGGCAAAAGAGAATGCGAACCAACTAACAGACCTATCCTCTGTCTGAAACTTGCCACTATTGAATGAACATCAATGTCTTATTCATTTGTTATGGTCAAACCCTCTAAAGGTGGCCTGCTTATGACTATGGTAATTAAACCTTCAGTCAAGACTTATAGACTTCATTTAACACCAAACGTCTTTGTCTGGCTATGGCTGAATTACAAAGAACTGCCAGGCTTCCCTGTGATTTCTAACAGTTCAGCCAGTCCTATAAAGGCAGTAGGAGTCTGAGTGTAAAAATCTCTCTCCTCCAAGATTTTAATAGTGGCATTGAAATTACAACCCCAGGCACAACCCACTCAAAGACATGAAAACCTGCTTCTCTTTCCCTGTGCTCTCTTTAACAAAAGAGATAAACCAAAGTAAAAACAAAAGAGTTTCATCAAATCACGAGTGAATAAGCCAAGTAATTACTTTTTGGAGAGCAGAATATGGCAAGTTGTGGGCACAATAGTCACGTAATGTATTTTTCAAAGTTTAAAGTTCTAGGTTATGTCTATTTTTTAGGGGCATATATTTCAAGTTAAGAGCAAGTAGCAAATATTTTGAGCACTCATTATGTGCAAGAAGCTGCACTAGTTTCAGTGAGAAACACAAAGCATAAAATTGTGTTTCCTCCTTCCTATATTTTTCATTTAGTTTTGAATTAATTGAAACAAACATTCCATTGATTTTACCCAAATAAGTCACCTTCATCAAAAAGTATTATTAAAATCCAAATTTAAGTGTATGTGTTAGAGCAAGAAAATAGAAATTGCTTCATCTTTAATAGCTTTAAGATATGGGGGCAGGCAAAGATTTCTTAGCTAGGACCCGGAAAACTTTAGCCAGAAAAGAAAAGAGTAATAAATCAGTCTTTATCAAAATTTAAAACTTTTGTCTATCAAAAGCACTATTAAGAAAATGGGTGAAATTATTTGCAGAACACATACCTGACCACAGGTTGAAACTATGAAGCATTCCCATAATTCAATAAAACAGACAAACAATCCAGTAAAAAGTAGGCAAAATATTTTAACAGAGACTTCACAAAGGAATATACAAATGGCCAGTAACAACCTGAAAAAGGACTCAACATTGTCAATCATCAGGGAAATGCAAATGAATGCCACAAGAAGATGACTACATACTCATTAAGACAAATAAAATGAAGAAGCTTGACAAAGCCAGGTGAGGATGTGGACTAGCTGGAACTCTCCTCTATTTCTGGCAGGAATGTAAAATTGTATAAGTGCTTTAGAAATGGGAGGCCTGGAGTTTCTTATAAAAGTAAGCAAATATTTAGCCTATGACCCAGCCATCTCACTTCTACATTATTTCCCTAAGCGAAATAAAAATGTAAGCCCACAAAAAATTTGCACAAGAATGTTCATAGCAGCTTTATAACAATAGCCTGACACTAGAAATAACCTGGAAATCCTTTAGTAGGAGAATGGATAAACTGTGTAATATTCATATCATGAAATGCTATTTGGCAATAAAAAGATTGAAATATTGATAATGCAACATAAATAAATATCAAAACATGCTGAGTGAAAGAAAAGTTACAAAAAAGAACGTATATTTATTTTCTCATTTATAATAAGTTCTAGAGCTTAAGCCTAGTCTATAATGGAAGGAAATAAGGAGAGCAGTTGCCTCTGTGACAGTGGTAGAGGGGATTGATTGGGAAGGAGCATGAGAGAACTTTCTGGAATGATAGTACTATTCTATATTTTGATAGTGGTTTGGGTTCCATAGGTACATGCGTGTCAAAAATCAGGGAGTATGCACTTAAAATATGTTTTTCATGGTATGTAGATTGTATCTTGAAATTAAAAGACTATAAACAAATTTGAATTCTAGCTAAAAGATATTTATGCTGAAGTGTTTAATAGGAGGTAAACTACTACCTTCAATTTACATTGAAATGCAAATAAGATGAGTTGAGGGTGAATACAGGGACGGATAGATAGGTAGATCTATGAAAAAGTATTATGTGTAATGAGGAAGGAATAATGTGTGTAATGAGAAGGGAAATGTGCATAACGAGAAAGGAAAGAACAAGAAAAAGTGGTCAAGAAATAACAGCCAGAAGCACATCATTTCCTATATATTTAATCTGTCTCATTCAATTGTTACACAGCCTTTGTCATGCATTCAACAGGTATTTAATAGTTTCCGCTATGTAGCAGGCACTGTGCTAGATAAGCAAGACATTGATCAATTTCAGTAAGTCTAGAGTACAGTGGCATTCATAGATTTAATATATACAAAAATTTTAATCTGTCACTATAACACAGTATTTTCCCAGTTTCTAAACTTGGAATTGTACTAGCACTTGGAGAATGGCCAACATTAACCAATAGTACCAATAGTACTATACTGTTAAAAGCAATTAACTTTATGTTGGTATATCTATAATTATAAGTATACAATTATACTATAATTTATTATTATTAGGCAAAGAGGCAAGAAGTTTGCTTAATTGTGGTTTTGATAGAGTAGTTGGTCTATTTATGGGGGTAATGTGAGAAATATGATAAAATCATAAAAATTAAGGTATTTAGGTAACCTCATTTAATCCTACAGCTTCAACTAGTATCTATGACTCTTAAATGCATCTTTTTTGCTCAAAGCTCATTTCTAAGTTTCAGAGACTTGAAACTCATGCCCTATTAGACACTTATACCTCAAATACTTCCAGTTTAAAAGATTCAAAAATAAACTCAATATGTTCACTCTAACAGCTGCTTTGTCTTGGTAATTGTTAGTTATCCATCAAAGTCCCACACTAGAAATGAGAAAGTTAACCTAAACTCCTTCTTTATACGTATTTACTATTACACCAATAATGCCAGTCAATCTTCAGTGCTATTTACTTTACCCTCTTTAGAAGTTTATTTTAGTTTATTTTCTTATAATGAAAATAACACCTATCACAATTTGGAACATACAGAAAAACAGCAAGAAATGTAATCGTTCATTGTAGTGGGTACAATGCTGTGAGTTTCTGCTATTATTTCTAAATATAATGATTTATAGAAGGTTTCTTTTTTTCACTTTGTAAAATATAATGTAAATAATTTAGTGTTCTAGTACCCTGCTTTTTAACTTTTTAAAATGTAACATTATATCATCGTTTTCAATCATGCGTTTTGGTCTTTATAAACTCTATTTTCCAATGGCTACAAAATATATAATTATCTCATATTCCAGCTATAACCAACAATATCCAAGTTTACATCTTCTTTTTTTGCATTATTGTAAAAGTTATTTTAACAAGGCTTCTCTAAATCCTATAATCTACAATGGGGTACATTTGGCATTGATATTTAAAAATGAATATGTTACTTTCATTGTTAAAAACCTACAGTGGGACATCTGCATCTAACCAAGATGGAACAACAAGGACCTACTTTACTGTTCTGCTTGAAAAAAACTAAAAAACTGGAATATGTATGTGTGTGTGTATATATGTATGTGTATATATATGTAGGTATATATGTATATATGTGTATATATACACACATATACTTATTGTAAAATATGCATATATTATATATACATTTATAAGATACGTAAAACATTTTCAAACATTGGACATCAGACAGCACAAGACAGTTAGGCCAGAGATAGGGAAATCCGAATTAACCCTATGATTGCCTCCCTTTATTGCCTAAAGAGAGTTTCCAGGCTGTGGCACAGGATGGGGAAACCCAAGCAAAACCTGGTGTCTTACAAAAGAAAGCAGAGGGAGCTGAGAGTTCAGGGAGGTCAGGGTAACTGGGGTTTACAGAGTACAGTACTACAGAGGAGAGGGCTGCAAAGAGAGAGGACTCTGGATGTCTCTAGAGGAGCCCCATGAGTAGTTAGTGTTGTTCTGTTCAGTGTACGCATAGAAAGAAACTATCCAACGCTATGAAAAGAATGTCTGGAAGGATAAAAAGGGGAAAAATCTTGGGAGCGCACCTAGATCTAGAAAACTTATTGTTTCCATGAGCCACAGTGGAACAGGTAATAATTCACAGTGTATCAAGTAAAGTATCCCGAAATATTTTGTCTCACTAGTGGAAAACAAAATAGTAATAGAGTAAACATTAATCTGACCCTGCCTAACAAAGCAATACCCTAAAAATCAAATGTATTCATATAATTGAACCATTACCCAGAACAAAGTTCAAGAACACTTTTTATAAGAAAAATTATCCAACACCCAAAATGGTAAAAAGTACAATGTACATCATCTAGTATTAAATTACCAAACATGAAAATAAACAGAAAAATATTTCCCACATTGATAAAACCAATAAATTAAAACATGCATTATAAAAATTATAGAAATTATAGGCAGGGACATTAAAATATGTAGTATAACTATATTCCATGTGTTCAAGAAAGTAAAAAAAAAATGAACACATTAAGCAAAGAAAGCAAAGAAACAGAAGTATGAAAGATACTCAAATCTAATTTCTAGAGAGGAAAACTACAATGTCTCAGAAGAGAAAAACACTGAATGGGATTAAGAATAGATTAAAGAAAGCAACAAATAAATAATAAAAAAGAAATCAATAATACTGAAAGATGGTTCTTTGAAAAGATCAATAAAATTCATAAACTTTTAAACAGAATAATGAGTAAAACAGAGTAAACACAATAGTATTCAAAATTGGAGATGTAACATCACTATAGAGTCTACAGATATCAAAATAAGAAAATAGTATAAACAAATATACACCAAAGAAAAATCAGTAACTTGAATAAAATAGGTCAATTTATTTAAAGACAAATTGCCAAAGTCCACTCAATAAGAATAAAACAATCTAAATAGCCCTATAAGTATTAAGAAAATGAATTTTTAGTTAAAACACTTCCCATAGAAGACTCCAGTCAGGATGGCTTCAGTGGTGGTGTCAAACAAACTTTTAGTCAACCAAAATTCTAAGGAAGATAAATTTTATACAAATAGAGCATTGAAGAAGAAGGAATATTTCCCAATTTATTCTAAAAGGCCAATATCATCCTAATAGAAAAACTGGACAAAGCTACTACAAGGAAAGAAAATTGCAAACCCCCCTCTCATAAACCTATACGTAGATAAACATATGTAAAATATACGTTTTATAAATGTAGACAAAAATTTTAATATTTTAGCAAACCTACTTTAGCAATATATGAAAAGTCAAATACATCATGGTCAAATTGAATTTATCTTGGAAGAACAAGGCTAGTTCAACATTTGAAAATAAATATATTTTACCATATCAACAAGTTAAAGGGGGAGAAAACATGACTATCTCTACAGATACAGAAGAAAACATTTGGCAAAATCTTATGTCTATTCTTCATAAAACTCTCAGGCAACTAGAAAAAGAAGAGAGCTTCCTCAACCTGATAAAGGGCACTTTACATAGAATAGATCATACACCCTAGTGTTAAACTGGAAAACATAAAACTTCTGGAAAAAACACTGCAGAAAAATTGTATGACCTTGGTTTAGGCAATGACTTCTTAGATATAGTATCAAAAACACAATCCATAAAATAAAATATTGATAAACTGAACTCAACATTAAGTAATGTGTCCTCTAAAGGACACTGTCAAGAGAATGAAAAGACACAAAGTAGGAGAAAAAAAATTGCAAACACTTTTCCGATAATGGACGTGTATCGAGAATATACAAATAACTCTCTAAAATTAATAGGAAGAAAAAGAAAAGTAAATGAATTAAAGATCTGAACAGAAACCTCACCAAAGAAGATATATCAATGCCAAATAAACACAGGAAAAAATTTTCAACATCACTAGTCATTAGGAAAATATAAATTAAACAAAAATAGTATATCACTACACATTCACTAAAATAACTAAAATTTAAAAAGACTGACTATACCAAGTGTTGTGGGGGATTGTGGAGCAGCTTGAAGTCTCATACATTGCTGGAGAAACCATAAAACAAAACACTTTGGGACAGAGATTGACATTTTCTTAAATCACAAACATTTATCTATCGTTATTGCCCATCTGTTTCATTCCGAGGTATTTATCCAAGGGAAATGAAACCATATTTGCACATAAATACTTACATAAGAACATTCGTAGCAGTTCCATTTACAATAGCAACAAACTGAAAACAACCCAAATGTCCATCAAAAGGTAAATGGATAAACAAATTCTGGTATATTCATACAATAGAATGTTATACAATATGGAGGCATATCAAAATACTTACACCGAGTGAAAAGCCAGATCACAAAAAAAGTCTTAGAATTTCTTTCATATAAATTTCTGGAAAATGCAAACTAAGCCATAGTGAGTTGGATTATAGTGTGGCAAGAGAAGACTTTTGAGAGTGTTGAATATGTTCATTATCTTGATTGCAGGGATGGTTTTATGGATATATAAATCTATCAAAAATGTATCAAATTGTATATTTTTTAAGTATGTGGTTTTATTATACCTAATAATGTTGTAGAAAAAGAGTGAGAGTGAGAAAGGAAAGAAGGAAATATTGAAGAAAGAGAAGGAGGGAGGATAGAATGAAAGAAGGAAGACAAAAAGGGAAGTAGGATGGAAGAGACAGTGGGGGAGAGGTGGAGAAGAGAGAGAGAGACCCCAATGCCTCCCAAGAGCTTTCACAATAATACCTAAAATCTTTCAATCACATTTGTGCCCTTTCAGGAAATGGCCTCTGTCTTCCCATTGTCTCATGTCTCACAATTCTCTAACTCCTACCTATTTTCAATTCCTTTCACCACATACTCTATATTCTAGTTCACATTATCTCAAAGCTTGATATCCCCAGTGACCCCTGCAACTCCCGTTGTCTTTGAGTGATCGGCTTTCCTTTCCCTGAGCCACTTTTCCCAGGCTGAGTTAATTGCTTCTCACAAATTCATAGGTCTGACAAAACATTCCTCACACATTTGGTCACTGTTGGCTTGTTGGACTCTCTTTTAATTGAGAAATCCCTGAGGAAGGAAATTGTCTTGTCCACCTCTATTCTCCCAATATTTCATGCAGTGCCTAGTACACAGTATGCACTTAACATAATTTATCGCATAAAGGAATGAATATAATTATGCTAATGTACACTTCACCCCACTTGTGTCCTTTTAGTACCATAGCATATTAGTAGAAAGTCTCAAAAGTAGTCATAGCTATTAACCCAACATTTGTTTCTTTGTATATTGGAATGAAAGGGGGAAACATTAAAACTATTTCCAAATGCACGAGACCATTCAAAAATATTCATCATATCATAGAAAAACATTTCCCCTTCAAGGTTCTTACCACCTCATTGTAGATTGATTTCCAAATAAATAGATTTCTAGGTGGTTTTTAAAATGGATGTCCTGATTGACTTCTACCTATGTTTGCAACAAGCACAGCACCAACAACAATAATTTGGTGGAGAAAACTGCACCAGAAGAGTTAACTGACTGCTTCTTTATTTTGAGGGCACAGCATTTTCTAGTGAACTCTTGAAATCCAGAATTTAGTCTGGCTCACAATTTTGCTGTGAGAAAGTGTCTGACAATCAAGAAATAAATTAATGTAGTTCTCCAAACAATCCTCAGTGGGAATTACAGAGAAGTGAGGAGAATTCCTTTGGATGAACAGATGTTTTTATCAGAATGTTTTTCTGTCTGTACTTTGACAGTGCTTATGAACTATTCACAAAATATGCATTTACTGCAAACAGGTATTTTGTTGCCCATTTATGATTAGGGGCCATGTTTCCTGGAATAGGCTGGAATAAACTCAGTTATACTGTTTCTGTATGATCCAAAATTGAAGATCAATATGAAAAACATTCAGAAATGTCATTGGACTGGATGCTAAATGTAGTTCATTGTGAAATGAACCTGAGAGTACAGCCACTTAAGATATTGTTCTGTGTCATTTAGGTCAGACAATAGAAGTGGAGAAAGAAATGCAAGCAAATAATTTTCCTAACCCTGTCTTTAAAATATAGCTAAGAAAACTGCAGTGAGGGGGTGTGAATTTCCAGGCATCCTGGGAAAAGGTGAAAATTAAAATCTAGCTGCGTATTCCCCCCAGAACAGGTTGTTTCCATCTCCTGAAAAACACAAAGAAGAAATCACGCGCCACATAAAGTCATATCCCTTTAAAGCTTCTGTTAGTACTAGGTTCATTTATTTTTCCCCTGAGCAAGCATCCTTGGATTCAAGTGAAAAGCTTGAGGCATGTTTGGTAGATGATAATGAATGATGAAGAACCTAGCTAGTAAAGTCACAGTGGAAAATCAGAATGGTAAGTTTACTTCTACAAACATTTATTTAATAAGGACATGCACAGAAACCTGAAGGCAAAGTGGCTGACGGGAAACAATTATGATATACCTACAGGCATCTTTCAACATCTATATCGAACTGATGGGAACTGGGGGAAAAAGGAACAGCAAATGAAATCCTCATCAGTCACTCATAAGAAACATGAAAAGTAGTAACATGAAAATATCAGACACTTCCTCCACACACATACAGAGATAAAGAGAAGACTTCTTTGTAGAATTTTATTTTCAGTCATGGTAATAAATTTAGAATAACTGAAAAGACAATTTTGCCATCTGAAACAGCCTATTATATCTACCTGTTACCTATTTCTGAATAGTTTTTTTAATGTTATAGCAAGTCAACTGTTTCATGTATACCAGACATGATTAAAATATATAAATAAGGAATTTAAATTGCCCTGTAATGGAAGCTATGTTAGCTGTCACGATTTAATTACATTGAGCAGTAATGGTGCGTGTGTATACCAATTACTACTTATTTTTTATTATGGATTACCTTTGTTCCTGAATTTAATGTGTCTCTCAAAGTATAGGGGAAAATATTACAGAAATGACTCATGACATTAGGCTTATTTTCCAACAACCAAAGTTTAGAGGGAAGGTAAAAAATGTTAAATGCTAAAAAGCTTTTCTGCTGTGTCAGTAGCAATTCCAAAAGCCTGCACTTTTTGAAGCATTTATTCTTTGCCCCAAAGGGCATAAAATGGCAAATTTTGAAATAGCAGCACCTTAAAGATATTTTTTAGAAAGTATAGTCTCCTCTTTAGTGCACTATGCTTAGAAACTAGTCTTTCTTTCACCCAAAATCATGAGATTGAGGCATGAAAGGAATAAAATGCTAGAAGAGTCTTCAAACAAATACCGGGCTCAGAGCACCAGAATCAGCACTTTACACGTTATCTTGTTTAATATCTGGAATACTCAGTTAAGTCTGATGACCGTTTTACGGGTAAGAGGACTGAGGTCAAGTCCATCTAGCTAAAGTTGACCCGCTTGGTAAACAGTGATCTGAGCGAGAAACCCAGTCAGCCTGACCTTAAAACCTAGGGTGCTAACTCTATAGCCCTTAATTAAGACTACAGGTTGTTTATGTTTCCAATGTGGTTTTATTCTGACAAGGCAATCATCAGATCAACTTCTACAGGAAACCCTTTCTCACAGCTTCCAGACTGCACCTCTGTCTGCAGTCTCGCAGTGCCCTAAGCCAATCTCAATCAAAATATTGACAACATTAAATTAAATTACAAAATTAATCCTCTCTAGACATAATCCCCTCGGAGGTTAAAATCACAGCTACTTTTGTATCCTAAGCACTAAGCAGAGTGTCAAGCAAGTAGGAGGCATTCACCAAATATTTAGTGAATTATAATTGAAGTGAGATGATTGGCTTAAATTTTCAAACTGTGTTCCATAGAACCCTAGGAATTCTTCAGGACTTACTTGGTGTGGGGGGCAGGGGGCGGTAGTGGAATTGCAGAGATAGAGTAATGACCAGGCAAGAGTTCTCGTCCTCATCATCACCAGAGCTATAGCCACCCCTGTTTCAACTGGAGTGCCTCTTCTTTGTTTTTCTATTGAACTTCAATACAATGTGTTTAGTTTGAACAGATGAATATATGGCTAAAAAATATTTAAAACTATCAGAGTAGATGGTCACACTTTGATTTTCACATTTCTACCGTGGTTTTCTACTTTCCTCTCAAAAGTCCATAGCGGGATTCCAAGTAATCAAATGTATGCCAAGCAGATACGTCACTGAAGTTGTTGTGGGAAATGGGTGTGGTTGAGTGTGGTGTACTTCATTTGTGTAATGTTTCCAGAATCTCAGGAGGGAAAATTGTGGAACAATACAATATGTAAAACTTATGAAGGTTTAGAATGTGGTCATTTGAGAAAAAAATTCCTCATCTGACTTTTAGGAATGTTAGAAGGACATCATGATGGAAAGGAGACATGAGTTACCCCATGTTTGAGGTTAATAATTGTGAATTATCCTACAAATCACGGACAAAAATAAACTCTATTAGAGATTATTATGTGAGGAGGTATTCCTGGCATCCTTTCTCACCACGGGTAGTTGAAATCATGTCAAATGGAATAGTCTTCAGGAGAAACTATAGCTGAATATTAAGAGCAGGAGAGGGAAAAATATAGGCAAATAAGGAAATTTTTACCTCACTTTGATGTTAATAATTCTAACTGTGCAGAACTGATTAATCATAAAGCCAAAGAAAGCCCAGAACATGGCTGGAGATGGCTGGAGTTTGACCGGAGAGCAGGGGTCCAGCTGGAGCTATGCTGCGCATGCGCCGATCTCAGTTGCACTGGCAATGGGAGCCTGCATTACAGCCCGAAAATCTGTGGCTGTGACTTCATGAGGCAAGCGCCAGGCAAATGATGTGAAAGATCATCACAGACAGAGTCAGTTGTGGGCTGCATCTACCCCACAAAATAGGGGAATGGAGGGGATGTATAGAGAGTTTATTAAAAGGTATGTAACACAGAAAAACAAGAATAAAGTCATGAGGAAGGAATATTTGAGTCTGTGCTATCAGGAACACTTCTGAGCAGGGGGCTCCAGCCGATTCACCCACTGAGTCAGGTCAGAGCAGTTCAGCCAATAAGAAACGTTTTACACATTCGTTTTGTAAACTACCTGGAGGAAGCCAAGAACAGGCTAAACATGACCCTTCCTCCTCTAGAGGGTGTGTAATGTGTCCTGAGACCAGAGCAACCTCCACAGCCTTGGGCTTAAATTGCATTAGCTGTTCTCACTCTCCCCCGAAAGGAAAAAAGCTGGGATAGGGCCTTCCCCAGAGGCAGGTGTTGAATGAAGATTCATCTACAACATGTTTTTTGAGCACTGACTGACGTTTGAGCATTGGCATCCACATTTCACACACGAGTGATCATACAGAGCTTAGCTGACCTGCCCTGGTCCCAAACCAGTTAAGTGATAAACCAGGATGTAAATCTTGTTAGGTCCTAGCTCCAGGAGTTAAGCCTCTGTTGATTTTGAAACACTATCTTTGGATACCACATTGCCTCCCTCTTGTTAAAGTCTTGAGTATGGTTATGCTTTTTTTTTTTTTTTTTAGGTGGAGTCTCACTGTCGCTCAGGCTGGAGTGCAGTGGCGCGATCTCACCTCACTGCAATCTCTGCCTCTCGGGTTCAAGCAATTCTCCTGCCTCAGCCTCCAGGGTAGCTGGGACTACAGGCATGTGCCACCACATCCGGCTAATATTTTATTTTTAGTAGAGACGAGGTTTTACCGTGCTGGCCAGGCTGGTCTCGAACTCCTGACCTCAAGTGATCCACCCCCCTCGGCCTCCCAACATGCTGGGATTACAGGCGTGAGCCACTGCGCCTGGCCAGTTAAGCCTTTAAATAGTGCAGAAAGCTACCGAGCCAAGAGATACATAGCCCCACCTTTGAAGACAGGACAGCTTTGTGGACATGATTTGTGCTAATGGAGCACAAGCAAGCTCACAGTGCCAAAGCTTATGCCAGCAGAGGTTGAATAGCATAATACTGAACAGTGTTTGAGAACATCAGCTTTAGAATTATGCAGACCTGGGCTCAGATCCTAGTTCTGCCATTTAATCACTGACCTTGAGGGAGTTACTTCAATTTTCTTCATCTGTGAAAATGTTACAGGATTGCTATAAGAATTAACTAAACAAATGATGTAAAACTCTTGGCATAGTGCCTGGTACATAAAAAGAGCTTTATGGATGCCAGCTATTATTATTAATGTTGCTATTATTGTATTTGCAATCATGTTTCCATATCACACATTTTTCTTCTTTTCCAAGAAAACAAGTTTGCCTATTCTATCCTTTCTTATGATCCCATAGGATGCAACAGAGAGCTTAAATATATTTTATAGATGATTACTTCTCACCAGAAAAGTCGAAATAGAACACTAGTGAATTAGGAAATTACTTACTGTCATAGACACGTGCATGTACTAAGATATTAATATTCTAGCATAAGAGGAAGGTAAATAGATAATCAAGAAAAAGTTAATTACTAGTGCTAATTTTCTTAGAAATGAAAATGATAATGTGGTCATGTAAGAAAATGTCCTCAATCTTAGGGGAAATACATTGAAGTATTTAGGAATGAGGTGTCTTGAGACCTACTCCTACAATATAGTCTCAGTGGGTCTCCTGGGTTCTTGGACACCCTGGGAACATAGGCAGTAACAGGGTTTGCTTTTCATATTTTTTCAAGGATATTTGGATAGCAAACAGTCTTGAAAGACAGAGATAACGTCTTCCTCTGGAACACAAGTCAAGCAGGTTTGTTTGCAGCCCTCTAACAACAGTTTGGGCCTCCTCAACTGTGACATTAACCTTCTGCATGCACAGCATTCATGTGTGCCTGTTTTTGTAACTCTCCTGTAGAATGTGGAGGCAGGAGGAACCAATGTGAACCTTAAGTTAGTGCTGACTGCTGTGCTATAATAACAATTTCTGGTTTGTGATCCAGTAGTCATATGTCTTCCACTAACATCCATGAAATTCGAGCAGGCTAACTAGTAAGTTTTCAAATAAGATAAAACCTCACTCTTCACAGTTCTTAAAACATACGTTCAAATGTTTGAGCCAAGTAAATATGTGTGCAAATGTACATATACTATATATATAAAATATATAATATATTATTTATATATATACACACACACACACACATATATATATATATATATAGAGAGAGAGAGAGAGAGAGAGAGAGAAGGTCTGACTCTGTCACCCAGGTGGGAGTGCAGTGGTGTGATCTAGGCTCACTGCAGCCTCCACCTCCCCAGCTCAAGGGATCCTCACCTCATCCTCCTGAGTAGCTGGGACCACAGGCATGCACCACCATGCCCAGTTAATTTTTGTATTTTTCGTAGAGACTGGTTTCTCCTCATTACCCAGTTTGGTCTCAAACTCCCAGACTCAAGAAGTTCTCCTGCCTGGGCCTCCCAAAGTCCTGGGATTACAGGCATGAGTCACCTGGCCCAGCCAGAACACAGATGTATTAACCTTAGCCATAAAGCACTGAATTCTACACTTGAGCACATGGTCCCAAGTGGAAATTGAAAGAGAGTAGGCATCCGTGGAGTTTTTGTGGGCATACGGGTATTGGGTGTCTTTTTGGGGGATCTCCAGCTGTTGCTTCAAATATGAAATTAAGAGAAAATCTATTCAAGAGGGTTTCAGCAGATATAAAGTAGCATATAGTCTGGCTCAGTACTTAAAAAGCATTCAAATAAGTATTTAACTAGACACATTATTTGCACACTGTTTTATCCTTTTCCTCTTACACACGTGTTCAGAAATATTTCTGAGACCTTTAGTAAGGACCTATTTTGTGCCAGGTATCACAATACATCTTATAATAACCCTGTGATAGGTGGGCGGGAATTATTATCAAACCTACTTTGCAGCAGCACAAGGTTTAAGAATTTGCCTGACACTCAGAATGACAGAGCTGGAATGTGGAATTATAATCAATCTTGACATCTTCCAGCAGTCCATGAATTTTATAAGACATAGATCAGCAAGGTTATTAGGGTTAACTTTATACTCTCTTTCTGAATTAGAAAAATTTAACCTGGAAAATGTTCTTTTTAAAAATTTTTTCATGAAAAATGTTATTCATAGTGAACTGATGTTTGCACTATTTCATGATGAGAAATGTTCATTTAATTTAAGGTGTACTGAATATTAATTTACTGAGGTCTGAACAGAGAAGCACTGAATTGTGTCTTTTAGAAATGGGAGAGATTGTGGTGTTCATTTGTCTAGTCCAACTATTTTAGAATAAACCAGGCTCAGGGACGTTCAATAAAACTTTACATTCAAATTTACATAATTGCATTTGTCTTTTAACAATAAACAATAATTTTCAAGGCATGAGAAAACTTCTGGACTTACAATCAAATGTAACATTTTAATTGTCAATTTCTTTTTATCTTTTTTCCAGCATTATTGAAATATGATTGATAAATAAAAATTGCATATATCTAAGGTATACAAGCTGATGATTTGATAGGCATATACATTGTGAACTTAAAACCACAGTCAAGCTAATTAATGTATATCCATCACCTCACCTATTTCCCTTTTTTGCTGGTGAGAACTTTTAAGATCTATTCTCTTAGCAAGTTTCAAGTATTCAATACATTATTATAAACTATAGTCACCATGCTATACATTAGATCTCCAGAACTTATTCATCTCATAACAGAAAGTTTGTACCATTTGACAAACATTTCCTCATTATGATCCAGCAATCCCGTTTCTGGTATATATCCAAAGGAAATGAAATCAGTATCTCAAAGAGATATCTGTACCAACATGTTCATTGAAGCACTAGTTACAATAGCCAAGATATGGAAACAATCTGAGTGTCTGTGAGTGAATGAATGAATGACTGGAGAAAATGCAGTAAATATGTACAATGGAATATTATTCAGCTTTAAAAAAAGAAGGAAATCCTACCTGGAAGACATTATGCTAAGTAAAATAAACCAGACACAGAGAGACAAAAACCACATGGCCTTATTTATATGTTGAGTCTTAAAAAATGGCAAACTCATAGAATCAAAGAGTAAAAAAAATTTATATTATTGATATCTTCCTACTTCAGTAAGATCTATAATCCACTATATTTTTGCAATGCATTATCTGACTTCATACCTAGATATTTAAAGATTAGTTTATTAATGATTCCTTACCTAGTATGGACAATCTAAATATGTTCTCATTATTTAACAGTTATTTTAAAGACCTTATTTAAAGTATTAATAGTCTTTATTAGCATATTAAACTTGTTTAATAGCATAATAAACTTGGGGAAGTTTGTCTAAATTCTAAATCCGTAACACTTGACTGAATTCAGGTTTTCCTTTAAAATGTGAATTTAAGTGACAGCTTTGGTAATGAAATGACTAGCTACACTTAAAATCTTTCAGTTGATTTGGGAAACCCTAAAGAAAGATAAATTGAAAATATCCACAGCAAAATTATTATTTGACAAATGCCATCTTACAAGTGTTCATATGTAAAACATAGTCAACATAATCTTCTGAGCATCATATTTTCATGAATAGCCAAGCAATATCTCTTTTTAAAATCTTTGTATTACTTTTTGTAAGAGTCAGGGTCTCCCTCTGTCAGTCAGGCTGAATTGCAATGATGTAATCATGGCTCACTGCAGCCTCAAACTCCTGGACTCAAGTGATTCTTCCACTTCAGTCTCTCAAGTAGTTGTATACACCTGTATTTCCTGTAACCAGTAACAGCCTGTGGACTCAGATAATTTTTAATTTTTTTTTTTTTTTTTTTGTAGAGACAAAGTGGTGTTATATTGTCCATGCTGATCTTGAACTACTAGCCTCAAGCAATCCTCCCACCTTGGTCTCCCAAAGTACTGGGATTATAGCCAAAAGGCACCATGCCTGGCCAATACCTCTCACTGGATACAACTTTTTTATAATCACGAGATTTTTATCTATATACCAAACGTGGCCCTTGATTAATACAGAAAAGTCAAGCTTATCCTAAGCTGGATTTTTTCATAGATTTCCTTAGATTTTAAAATATATGGCCAACTATTGAGCCATCTGAATCCTTTGGGTCTATCACATAGGTCAAACTGTCTTAAAGAGATAGAATTTATTGTCTGACTTCTGATTGCTTTCATTAAAAAACAGGAAAACGATGTCAATAGGTTTTTATGGCATTGCATTATTTTTAAAGCAGAAAATGAAAACTATGAAAAGTAAATATGAGGTAAGAAGAAAACTGAATATGAAGAAGACAAAGAGGTTGTGAAACATACACAATAGTTGTATCTATTCAAACAAGAAAGAAAGGGAGGTAGAGAGGGAGGAAGTCTGTTCGGTTAGTCTAATTCTGTTTGGATGACATGGTTAATGTCAAAAGCAGAATATAAAAAGTAGAATGTTTGTCTCATATTTATAAAAGTGTTCATTGAAGATTTAGCTACTTTATATCTAAAGCTTTTTTATTTTTAACAATATTAACTGAAAGGCAGGGTTCTTAACCATTTTTTAAACTGTAGTTGCTTTGAATAAGCATAGAAATTTTATAAACTCTTACGGATTTATATATACATTTTGGGGTGTTCACCTAAGTCTCAAATGAAAATCAATCTTTTCTACATATTCCTATCAAGTCAAAAAGGTTTTTGTCCAGTTTTAATTGCCATATAAAAACAATAGATATGTATTCCTTTTCCAAATAAAAGGGATAAAATATTAATTATGCTTTTTCAAACTGCACCTTGACCTTTTCCTTATATATATTTTGATAAATTCTCATACATTGGTATGAATGAAATATTAGGTACCGTTTAAGAACTATATAACTCATAGAAATGGGATTTCTGAAAATATTACCATTCAAAGTATCTTTTTAGTGGGTTAATATTTTTATAATTTGTCCATCAGATATTATTGGATATTATTATCCAGTATACTGTTAATAAACCAAGTCATTATATTTGGAGAAATACTTTTAAGTAGCTTCAAAAATATTAATAACATCAATAACATCATTTACCAAGGATCTACTGAGCACCTTGAGATGTGTGATGTAGATGTAGTGACTACTAGCAAGAAAACAAAATGAAAAGAATTAACCACTAATAGGATGTATTCCACGTTCAATTAATAACACCACGTGGTCCATATCATGTTGTAGAAATGCAGATATTATGTTCTGGATGCTCAACTACAGATGAAGAGATAGAAGAGATCATAAACTATACAGCAGAATCAACTTCATAGGATGACTGGGGAATCAAGAAATTGTGTTGGGAAAAGTTCTAAGAGTCCTCTGAATTTTGGCACCAAAATATATAATACCCAATAAATAAATACAGATATATGAGGTTTAAAAAATCAGCCTTCTTGCCTTTCACCAAACTGAGGGACAGAAAATAGATTATTATATTCGACCTGAAAATAGACACATGCAATATTCTTCATTATCATACTTGGCTTTTTTGTGAGCGAAGCACTCAGCAAGTCTTTAACTCACTCTAGTCCTCAGACATTTTTTCTGAGAAATAAATCTGGATGATCTTTTCTAGAGTTTTCTTCTTACCCTCATATTATTCTGTAGTTTCATGAAGGTGCCCAGAATTCAACCTTTTTACTTGCCAAGAATCTTAAAACTATAAGGAAATATATCATCTAAACATTATTCACACTTCTCTAATTTTGCCATTGGATCTGAGGTGTTAATTCAAAATTTCACAAGTTATCCTTTCATTTTGTATATTAGCCTGAGTCTATAGATGCAATCAAAAGTTCTTTATGGCTTTTTATTTTGATCTGGGAATTGAGTCAATTGCTAGCACTCCAACTTGGTGTATACTATATAAATAAATATACCGTATAAATATTTTTCAAATACCGGTTTTAAAGTGTTAACTCTGCCAAGTTAAATAGTTTCCTTTGTGCTTGTCAGTGATTTATTGTGTGTCTTATCTTTCTTATCTAAGTATCTATGAAAATGAAAAATAAATGGAGGGAAATATTTTTCAAATTATTGTGGTTAAATTATATAAGAGTGGAATATAGATTAGAAAATGTTTTTTTCCTATATATAAAGTATTACAGAACGTTAGTATAGGAAATACTTGGAAAAATGTAACACAGTTAGGGACACCACTTAGCACATATCAACATATTTGTCTCCTCTATTCTATGCTTTCTTCCATTAACGGTACCCCATTCCTAGGTCCTGGTGCACATTAAGGACCCATGACTGTTTGCTGAGTAAGTAAATAATGATCTCTGTCTCTTTTTTTATAGATATGGCTATTGAGGTAGAGAGAAATTACATCATTTGCTATTTTGCAACAAAACCAAAATTAGAATCTAGGCCTTCTGACTCATACTGCAGTTGTACTTTCTACATTAAACATATATAAGAATTTTAACATTTGTTAGATACATAATAAAAAAGAACTTCTACATATGAGTGTTTTTGTCCAGTCAGGCTGCTATAACAAAATGCCTTAGACTGAGTAACTTACAAAATTTCTCACAATAATGTAGGTTGGGAAGTTCAAGATCAAGGCAATGGCAGTGTGGGGTGAGGGTCCTCACAGATGGTGGCTTTTAGTGGTGTACTCACATGTGGAAGGGGCGAAGTAGTTCTTTGGGACCGCTTTTATAAAAGCACAAATCCCATTCATCATAGATGCATCCTCCCAACCTAATAACCATCTAAAAGACCCCACATCCCAAAACCATCTTCTTAAGGATTAAAATTTCAACATGTAAATTTTGGGGGAACATAAACATTGATTATAGCAATAATAATTTCCATTTAGAGACTGAAGACCTTTTTTAAACTCATTACTTCAGTTGGAAATATAACCAATGGCCTAGTAAAGTGGTCAGGGCTTCAATTACCAGGTTGACTGCTTAGACCTCATTATGTGCTGCTTCTCCATTTTATGCACTCTGTGGGAATGCAGCCTACCTGTTTTAGTAGAGAGCCCTGAGTTCTAATAGAGTCTCTAAAATTCAGTAGTATTCTAGAATTCTATGTGACCTGGTGGATCTGTTCTAAAACCTCAGAACTGAAAAAGACTTAGGAGTCATCTTGCTTAACATCTCACCTAACATAAATTCTTTGTACAGCAACTCCTACACCAAGCATCCAGGTGTGACTGGAACTCCTCCAGATAATGTGTACTACCTCACAGGGCAGCTTGAAGGAAAGTTCTTGTTTTGCAGGGTGCTGGTTGTTGTTTTTGTTTTTTTTTTCCTTCTTTTCCCAACTTTATTGACAGTTAAAAATGGTGTAGGTTTAAGTTGTACAACTTGATAATTTTCTAGACCTAAACATTGTGAAATACCCTCCATAATCAACCAAATTAACATACCCGTCACCTCACCCAGTTACCACTGTGTGTGGCAGGGGAGGGCCAGGGGACGGGGATGCCGCGGGGGCCATTGAGAGAGAGAAGATGAGAGTGCTTAAGATCTACCCTCAGCTTTGAAACTAAAAAATATGCGTGACTATAGAAAATGTCCTGAACTTTTTCTATCCTCATGTTCCTCATTTTTAAAGCGTAGATACTGATGTCTACCTCATAGATTATTAAGAAGATCATACAAAATAAATTATATATAGCTCTCTCTCACACCAGAACTTAAAATATACTCATTTTCCCCACAGACACTTTAGCAATAAGTTTGGATAATATTTGCTTCTTCTTAGATATATTAGTTTCCCTTTATTTCCTAAGGGCTGTTATAACAAATTATCACAAACAGAGTGACTTAAAACAACAGAAATTTATTCTCTCACAGTTCTGGGACCTGGAAGTCCTAAATCAACATGTCAGCAAGGCCATGCACTCTCTGAAGGCTCTAGCCAGAGATTGTCCCTTGCGTCTTCCTAGCTTCTGGTGGTTGCCAACGATATTGGCATTCCTTGAAATGTAGACACACATTCCAGTCTTTGCCTCTATCATCACATGATATTATCCCTGTGTGTTTGTCACAAACTCCTCTTTTCTTACAAAGACCCTAGTCCTATTGGATTTAGGGCCCACTCTAACTCAGTGTGACTCATCTTAACTGATTACATTCACAAATGTCAATTCCCAAATAATGTCACATGCAGAGGTGTCGGGTAGACATGAATTTTGGGGAGGACATGATTCAGCTCTGCACACTAGAGTTGTTATTACTATTAAATAAAATATTATATAAACTATAAAGTACAAATAGATTCCACTTCTCACATTTCCAGTTGGTAGGTACCTTGAAGATATTGCAGGTTCAGTTTCAGTCTACCTCAATGCAGTAAATATTGCAATAAAACAAGCCATTGAAATTGTTTGGTTTCCCAGTGTATATAAAAGTTACGTTTACATTATACCATTGGCTATTAAATGTGTGATAGCATTATGTCTAAAAAATGTACATACCTTAATTTAAAAAGACGGTATTGCTAAAAATGCTAATGATCATCTGAGCCTTAAGAGAGTCAAAATCTTTTGCCTGGTAGAGGGTCTTGCCTCCATGTTGGTGGCTGCTGACTTATCAGGATGGTGGTTGCCGAAGGCTGGGGTGGCAGAGGCAATCTCTTAAAATAAGATGACAATTAAGTTATCTGCATTGATTGACTCCTTCATGAAAGATTTATCCTTAGCATATAATGCTGTTTGATAGTATTTTACCCCCAGTAACACTTCTTTCAAAGTTGGAGTCAGTCCTCTCATACCCCACCACTGCTTTATTAACTAAGTTTATAGAATATTCTAAATCCTTTGTTGTCATTTCATTTCAACAAGGTTCATAGCACCTGATCAGGAGTAGATTCCATCTCAAGAAGTCATGTCATTTGCTCATCCATAAGAAGCAACTTCTTATTCATTCAAGTTTCATTATGAGATTGCAGCAATTAAGTCCCATCTTCAGGCTCCACTTCTAATTTTATTTCTCTTACTAGTTCCATCACATCTACAGTTAACTCCTCCATTGAAGTTTTGAACTCCTCCAAGTCATCCCTGAGAGTTGTAATCAACTTCTTCCAGATTCCTATTCATGTTGATATTTTGACCTCTTCCATAAATCACAAATGTTGTTAATGGTATGTAGAATGATGAATTCTTTCCAGAAGATTTGTCATTTACTGTGCCCAGATCCATCATGGAAAGCACTATCTAGGGCAGCTATAGCTTTATCAGATATATTTCTTAAATAATATTTGAAATATGTATTTCCTGAAATATGTATTTCTTAAATCATACTTTAAAAAACACTTGATGCTGGGCACAGTGGCTCACGCTTGTAATCCCAGCACTTTGGGAGGCTGAGGCGGGTGGATCATGAGGTCAGGAGTTCGAGACCATCCTAGATTACATGGTGAAACCCTGTCTCTACTAAAAATAGAAAAAATTAGCCAAGCAAGGGGGCGGGCGCCTGCAGTCCCAGCTACTTGGGAGGCTGAGGCAGGAGAACGGCATGAACCTGGGAGGCGGATCTTGCAGTAAGACGAGATCGCACCACTGCACTCCAGCCTGGGCAACAGAGCAAGACTCTGTCTCAAAAAAAAAAAAAAAAAAAACACTTGATGTATTACTTAACACTTGAATGTCAAAATTACTCTTTGATCCATGGACTGCAGAATAAACGCTATGTCAGCAGGCATAAAAAGAACATTACTATCATGTACATCTCTATTACAGTTCTTAGGTAAGCAGGTGCATTGTCAATAAGCAGTAATATTTTGAATAAAATCTTTTATTTTGAGCAGTAGTTCTCAAAACTAGGCTTAAAATAGTCAGTAAACCATTCTGTAAACAGACGCGTTGTCATTGAGGCTTTGTTATTTCATTTATCGGACACAGGCAGAGTAGATTTAGCATAATTTATAAGGGCCCTAGGATTTTTTTGAATGGTAAATTTGCATTGGCATCAACCTAAGGTCACCAGCTACATTCGTCTCTAACAAGAGAGTCAGCTTGTCCTTTGAAGTTTTGAAGCCAGGCATTGACTTCTCTTCTCTAGCTATGAAAGTCCTAGAGGCCATCTTCTTCCAACAGAAGGCTGTTTTGTCTATATCAAAAATCTATTGTTTGCTGTAGTCACCTTCCTGAATGATCTTAGCTAATTCTTCTTGATAACTTCCTGTTTCACGTTGAACTTTTGTGAAACATATGGAGTTAGCTACTTTCCTTAAACCTCATAAACCAGCTTCCACTACTTTCAAACTTTTCTTCTGAAGCTTTCTCACTTTTCTCAGGTTTTATAATATTGGAGAGAGTTAGGACCTTGTTCTAGGTTCAGTTTTGGCTTAAATAAATGTGGTCTATACAGACCTCTAAAACTATCTCCATATTGGCAATAAGTCTCTTTTGTTTTCTTATCACTCATGTGTTCCCTGGAGAAGCACTTTTAATTTCCTTTGAGAACTTTTTATTTGCATTTACAATTTGGCTATTGGGTGCAAGAGGCCTAGCTTTCAGCCTATCTTGGCTTTTGACGTGCCTTCCTTAATTATATATAGCTTTTGATTTACAGTGACAGACAGGCTATGTTCAGTGACTCATGACTATAATCCCAACACTTTGGGAGGACAAGGCAGGAGAATCACTTGAGTCCAAGAGTTCAAGACTAGCCTAGGCAAGATGGTGAGACCCCATTTCTACAAAAAAAAAAAAGAAAAAGAAAAAATTGCTTTAAATAGCCAGGCATAGTGGTGCATACCTGTGGTCCCAACTACATGGGAGACTGAGGTGGGAGAATCACTTAAGCCCAGGAAATCAAGACTACAGTGAGCCATTTTCATGTCATTGGACTCCAGCCTGGGTGACAGAGACCCCATCTCAAAAAAATAAAGTGAGAGATGTGTAACTTTCTTTCACTTGAACACTTAGGGGCTATTGTTGGGCTATTAATTGGCTTAATTTCAATATTGTCGTATCTCAGAAAATAGGGAGGCCTGAGGAGAATGAGAGAGATAGGCCAACAGTTGGTGAGTGGAGCAGTCAGAACATATACAACACTGATCAATCTCACCGTCTTATATGGGCATAGTTTATGGTGTCCCAAAACAATTATAATAGTTACATCAAAGATTACTGATCACAGATCACCAAAACAGATATAATAATTAAAAAGTCTGAAATATTGTGAGAATTACCAAATTGTGACACAGAGACATAAAGTGAGCAAATGCTGTTGGAAAAAGTGGTGCCAATAGACTTGCTTGACACAGCATTGCCACAAACCTTCAATTTGTAAAAATGACAATGCTCAATAAAGTGAAGTGCAATAAAATGAGGCATGACTGTGTGTGTGTGTGTGTGTGTACACTATACACACATTATGTATTCAATAATTACTTTCTATCATAGTAAAATAAATTAGTTACCAGTTAGAGGCAAAATGAGATAATTCCTACCTCCATATAATAAAGTTAAAAGAGAATACATAAATGGGTTTGTGTCTTGTATTACATTTCAATATATAACATTAATTCATTTTAGAAAGTCTATGGTCATGAGATGTATGAGGTTAGGAATCCCAATATGTTGAGCATCAAATTTAATTTTCTATTTGCTCATGTTTGATGATTGAATTACATTGATGTGATGGTTACAAAGTTTAACAGTCCACTTACAGTTTTTTAATAGAAACTTCTAAGGAATGTTGATTCTGTCACAATGTAACAGCAGATACAGATTTAGTTCAATGATTATCTACATATAAATATTTAAATAAAAAGGGATGGCATCAGTCATCTTTTATAATCCATAAGTTGGGTAATATAATGAAATCTTAGAATGGTTCACTTATTCTCAACTTGTGAACATTGTGAGTATTAGTATTTAAATTAATATTAGCAGAACAATTGAGTTAGGTGAAGTCTTTTCTTCATAGTAATCTGTAGCAAGTCAATCAATGTCACTTAAATTGCTGCACTTGGACGCCCAATAGCATATAATTTTCACTGAGTGGTACTGGGTAAAATACACCTCAAATACTATAATCGATCCTAGGAGAGAACAAAACCAAGACTTATTTTGCAGACAAGATGTGATAACAAGAGTACTTCAAGCTTCCTGCATAGAAATATAGAAATTCATATAAATAGTAGAAGGACTACATTTTTATCATGAGCTATAACACTTTTACTTTGAATTGAAGACACATTGGGGTTGTATTTCTGATATAAATAGCATATAAGAAAATGAGAACTTTTTTGATTATCTAAAAAGAGAGTGAGGAAGACATCTAAAAAAAGTTAAATCTCTTTAAGTTTTCATTCTCTAAAGTAAAAGAATCCTTTTTATGTTCACAATTCCCTCTCTACAATGAGTTTATCAGGACTGTAAAGCTATACTAATTTAATAGATACAGGTGGTATCATTCACATTGCCATTGTCCCCAGCCTGAAGTTCTCATTACTGTCACCTGAAACTACACTTGTTTTCTAACTGTTCTTGCTGCTATAACCTTTCCCCTGTGTTAGTATACATATTCCTAGTCCAAGTTTCAGATTAACCTTCCTCTAGCATGGCTTTCATCATGCCATTCCTTTGAAGAAAAATCTGCTTGTACTCTCATCACATTCAAGCCATCCTAGCCTCATTCCAACACATCTGAGATCTGGTCACAGCCAGTCTCTTCAGTTTTATTTCCCATGTCTTCTCGTCAAAACCAGACAATCCAGATTTTCCCTTCTCTAGAGACAGTCTACACCTTCCAATGTCTCTGCCTTTGCTCTGATTATGCTACCTGAATTGACCTTTCCCCATCCAAACCTTTTTCAGACCCATTCAAATGTCCTTTCCTTCATGACGCTTAACTGATTCAACTCTCTTCCTTACAACTCCTTCCAACTACGAGTGTATCGGTTACAGTGTTTAGCACATTCCAGTTTATCTTTAACTTTCCTGCTTATCTTTCTCCCTTACTGATCTTTCTTGCACAGTTCATAAGGAGAAGTCATGTTTGCATCACATTTTAGTCATCCCCAGCAAGTAGTGGAACACCTACATGAATTAATTCAAATGAGTTTTCCATGTGATATTTTTAATGAAAATTCCACGGGAGATTGCCATCTCAGAGACAAGACTAATTGAAGACTCCTTCACAGATTATCAGATGAGGATGTGGTATCAAAGAAGCTTGAATTGTTATAAATGTATCTGCTCTGAGGAGGCAGATGAAGGGAAATTGTATATAGTAACTTCTTAAATAAATACTATCGGAAGTTCCTTTAAAATAAAACCTGTATGTTCACCTTCACTGAGTAATCATAGACCATATTTCTGTATCTTCCTTATATTCATAGCTTTCTTTCACAGATGTTGCTAGAAAATACAAAATGAAGTTGAGATTTGGAAAATTTTAGGTTTATTTGATTGGTGTCACAAGCTGACTTTCAGGGTGAAAAAAAAAAAAAAAGAAAAAATCTGCTTTAGATACTTTTCCAAATAAGACAATATAAAAATAAGTAAGAATAACCAATCTTTCTCCCATTACTTATTTGTGAGACAAAGAGAAGAATCTAAAACTTTTAAAGCATGTTGGAACGTTTGAATACAGTCCCTATAAAATACAAGTTGCACTTCTTGTCACCTGGCCTTCATTCAAACACTTCTCATTTTGTTAAACTCTCTTTTCAGCTGAACCTCCTGATGATAGAAAATACAACTTTACATTCTGCCAGTGGAATTGCTTGGAACCAGAATTATAACTGGATATTCCCCTGTGGGAATTTCACTTTTCATATGCGTTGTTAAGCATCTTACTTTGTATTTAGATAAAGCTTTTACTTCATGACTGCTTCGTTTCTCTCCTTTATGAAATCCAGGTAGTGTAAATCAGCTCTTTTGACTTGTACATTTAATTAGAACAGCAGTTAAGAAAAGGTATTAATAAAATCCTCCTTCTATTAAAATAGAGGTCAATAGTGGCATATTACTACTCCATAGAGAATATAACCAAATTTAAAGTGGGGAGCTGTTTGGCAGGTATTAGGCTCTGGAGAACAATCAAACTCCTGTAAACTTTCTTGGAAAAAATCTCATTATATAACAGAAAATGTAGAATGAAAAAGCATTTTTAGATTTAAACTAATTAGATTATGTCTTGATGTTTGCCACTATTACTCATAAAAATGGTTATCCATAAAAAAACTAATTGCTTTCTTTCTATTGCATCTTATACTATTTATTTGTTTTGAGGATTTTTAAAGAATTTTCTTTTGCTGTTTAGGTGTATTTGGTTTCTCCTTAATTACTAGTAGCTGCCCAGGACATTCACACAAAATCTCTGGCCTCACGTCAGTGACTTGCCAACCTACTGCATTACCATCCTTGGAGCAAACACTGGGCAGTTAGGATCCTAAGAATGATCTTACCAAAAAACAATCAAATTAACTGGAGAATAATGTCCAACCCTAAAGGGATAACATTCTCCATTGGTCATATCCCAACCTTGGTTTTGCACAGTTCTAGATACCATTTTTTGACTATTAATTCAATAAAGCACCGCTGTTTAACATTCCTTGTTTCCTATTATTCAATTCTTCATTCCTACTCCTTGGGCTCACTCCTCAACATAATTGGCACCTAATTCTTTGTCTCAACTTTTCTATTGGGAAGAACTATGCTAAGACAAATACTGAATATGCCACAAGGGGATATTGTGCACTGAGCTTTACAATTTATTTTTCCATAAAGCTATTTTTTTTCTTTTGTTGAGACAGGGTCTCACTCTGTCGCTCAGGCTGGAGTGCAGTGGTGCAATCATGGCTCACTGCAGCCTCGAACTCCTGGGCTAAAGCACTATTTTTTAAAAGAACATCTCATCTCAGGTCCAAAGAATGTATCCAAAGAATACATTCAGGGAAACAAAGAGCTAGAATGAGCTACGTTCCAATACAGAATAAAATCCAATTCCTTGTTTTGACTCCTCACAAGAAAATGTGAGGCAGAAATGCAACCTCTGTAACCTGGTCTTGAGTTCTCTCTTCGAACTCAGACCTTATCCCTCTATTTCTCAGTTCTTTACTCCACTACTTCTGTTCTTCTTTATCTTTAAATATGTCACACATGTTCCTACCTCTGAACTTCTGCCCTTGCTGTTCCCTGGACTAGCAACAGATAAGTGTCTGTATCATGGCATGACTCATTTTTTCACTTAATTCAGGTCTCCATCTAAATGTCACCTCAGCAGGAATGCCTACCACAGTATCTAAAATATCACCTCCAGTCACTTTCTTTTACACAGTTTTATTTCTCTTCAAAGCCCTTCTCACTATTTGAAAACACTCATCACCCTCTTGTTTACTAGTTGCCTTCCCCCATTAGAATGACAGCTTCAGAAGGGCAGAGCTTCTGTTCACTATTACCAACACCTGAGAAAATCTGTGTCTTTGAAAATGTGTGTGTGCTCTTCCTCATTCTCATTTTTCTCATTTTCTTATAGAGCAGGGAAAATGCAATCCCTAACCATTTTGGAAAAACATTGCTCTCTATTCCTTAGCAATCTCTTTAGCATGCCATACTGCCTTTACTTATCTGTTTCTTTGCCTCTTTGGTTTTTCCTCCCCACATTCACCTGGTGAATTCTCAGTCCCACTTCAACACTCAGATTCAGCATCATCTGTCCATGAAACCATGCCAATGGCCCACCCAGGTGGATGCTCTGCCCTGCGTGTCCTTTGCTCTGTGTACTCACTTATCTTAAGGCATGTCACTTTGTACTATAAAGGCTTGATTGGAGGGCACAGTGGCTCATGCCTGTAATCCCAGCACTTTGTGAGGCCAAGGTGGGGGGGATCACCTGAGGTCAGGAGTTAGAGACCAGCCTGACCAACGTGGAGAAACCCTTTCTCTACTAAAAATACAAAATTAGCCAGGAGTGGTGGCGCATGCCTGTAAGCCCAGCTACTTGGGAGGCTGAGGCAGGAGAATCGCTTGAACCCAGGAGGCAGAGGTTGCGGTGAGCTGAGATTGTGCCATTGCACTCCAGCCTGGGGAACAAGAGTGAAACGCTGTCTCAAAAAAAAAAAAAACCTGATTATATGTCTGTGTCCGTCTCCTGACTCTGAGTTCCTCTGTCCTTCATCACTCACTACATCTTTAGTGCTATCAACCTGAGACACTAGAAAAAAATTAATTCTCAATATGTTGGGTTTACTCAAGAATTAGGAAAAAGTTATCCTAATCCCGACGCCATTACTGGGCAAGTGTTCTTCCATACACGTCTTATCCAAATTACTGCAGTGCTAAAGAATGTCTAGTGGTAAATTTCATCAAAGCAGAGGATGTGTGAAGGATGTGAAAGGGTTTCTTGAGGAATATTTTACAAGTCCTCGGAAACAGCTCTCATCTCAGATATGCATGAGCCTTCTCTCTTCGTGCCTTCCTGACCCTATTTTGTCTGAATCTCACAAAAGTGATTTCATCCTGGTATATGCAACTTTCACAGTACATAGAGCAGTGCCTCCCTCAAATATTTTTCACCACCACCATCCTAGTCTGACACATTGTGTGCTGAGTGGAATATTTTTGAAGTTGCTATGTTTTCTTTCCTTACCAGACTTCCTAAGTTATGTCTCTGTCAAATGCGGTCTGTCTCATAGGATCTTTAATGTTACAATCGTCTTTTTTTTTTTTTAATTCTGTTTTCATACTTTAAGTAAAATGGGCTGTAAATAATACAGTGTATTAATGGATGGACTTAACAGCATTTTGATATGATTACTTTGTGCCACCTCTGGGGATTCTTTATAGCAGGGACTGTACCAACTCAAAGCAGCCTCCAGTTTTGGAACCTAGAAGCCCCTCCACTTTGCTCACTGCAGTCAGTGCAATCTTGTACAAATGGGAATCTGACTGGGTCACACACTCTTACCAGCTACACTGCTTCCCCTCACAGCCTTTGCCAGTGCCGTTCTCTGTCTGGAAATGCTCTTTCTTCCCTTGCTTCTTCCCACACATCGCTACTGATTTTCCAGTTTCACTCAGTAACTATTACCCCTCTATTATACACCTTTATGGCACCAACCACCTCTCTTTTGGGAATACTTCACACTTGTAGTTTTACTTTGATCATATGATCAATGTCTGTTTCTCCCTGGAAGGTGACCTCTCAAAGGAAAGAGACTGTTGTTTTTATTCCCCTAGCACAGGGCCAGGCACATATAAGTGGTCAATAAATATTCTTAGCATAAATGAATGAATACCCACACAAAACTGTGTGGGCATTCATAACCTAACCGAGTTTCTAATATGCAATGTAAGGGTTGCTATGGAAAAAGAACCCTTTTCAGTCAGCCCGAGAGGATTTTGATTCCTAAAGTAGCCTTAAATTCTTATAGAGTTTAAAAAAGGAGTAGCTCTTTGAACCTGATCATTTTTAGAATGCTAGCCTAGGCTGTAAGTCAAAGGGAGAAAGCTTTATGTTCACAAATCCCAAGGGGTTAAGGGCACGATCCAGGGAACCTGGAAGAAAAGTCAGCCACTGAAGCATGAAAAACCAGGTGTAAAATAACTTTCAATTCAGGTCCACTTGTTAAGGGATTCTAAGTTTTACAGTCCTTGATCTTCCCTGTATAAGATTACTTTGTAATTCAATTGTTTCCTCAACTCAAAAGAACTTGATCTTACTTTTTTTTTTTTTAAATTCAGGTGTTGAGTGAACTGAAAGATAGAGAATAAAGAGATTAATTAAAGTGAGATAGCAATGGTCAAGTTCACTCTCTGCTGAGTGTATCGCCCTCATCTTAAATCTTCTTAAACCACACACAATTAATTTGAAAGCCTGAGGGCACTTGCATGGAAAGGATAATGGGCTGAATCTTTAAATGATATAAAATTCTTAATCTAAAGTCTCTCTGCTTTATTGGTTTATGTTAACACCTTACTGATTAATCTTGTGATGATTGAAGCTGTTTCTATTCAGAGAAATCAAATTGATGGTTTGATCTATTCTATTTTTACTCATTTTAAATTCTCAGTAACCACACGATTGAATTGACTAAACTATAATCTAAATCTTAAAACTGCAGAAAATACCAAATTGGTCATCATGTAATCCAATAAATATTACAGAAGTCACTAGTTTCTATAATATTTTCTAAATATTTTTATAAGTAGTTGCAGACAAGATACATATGCAACTGTAGAAGACTAATTTGTAAATTACCCACATGTACAACTCTAAGAGACTGATTTGCAAATTACAGCATATCCATACAAGTGCTATTCTGATGCTACCTACAAAATGATGTTTTTAGAGGCACGTTGGTGACATTCTCACACAATAAGGGAAAAGGAAGGTGATGAAACTACATAAAAAGTACAAATCCAGTTTTTGTGGGAGAAAAAATAGGAAATGTATATCTGTATATATTCCTGTGTATAAACACATGCAGGAAATATATATGTGAAAAGAGACTACATATTTTTGAAATACATATTTGAAAACAGGCGATACATTTATTATATATGTATGCTTACGTGGGTGTGTAGATATTATATATATACATATTATGTATAACAGATATACACCCACACAAATATACATATTTTATATATATGTGAAATATGAGGGAATGGCAAAGAGATAATTATAAAGGCATTTTTTTCTTTCATCTTCATACTTTTTCCTGTGTTTTCCAAGTAGCCTATCCATTTTAATAATTAGAAGAAATCAACATTTAAAAAATTAGATTTATGGCTTTCAATGAAGAAAATCATCTTCAGAAGTTTCTCATCATTTGGGGTAGTCTTGTTGTAGAGAAATGGGGAGGAAAAAAAAGATACACCACCCACGATCTTCTGCCACTACTAAAATAGTCTCTCTCCACCCCCCACCACACACACAATGATGCTACTGTAGGCTCAGTGCCTTGACATCTAAAAGCTATGCTGTGTCAGTATCTGTAACTGTAACACTCTAGCCATGTATTTTTAGCTGCTGATAACCTAGAACTGATGTATCATTTGAAACTAGCAAAAAGCCCCTTTATTTTGTACTCTAAAGGCTCTGGAAACCAAGACACCATGGGACCTCCATTAATTGTGGATGAAGAAAAGTCATGGGGGAGAAAATTTAAAAAGACCTGTGTAGCTCCTCACGTAGCAAAGTCTACCTTATTGTGAAGCCTGCATCTGTGGGAGGGGATTTTCTGCAAAGACCGCCCTCCCCGAGGATGGGAGAAGCCAGCCTACACGAAGTGGCCTGGCACTGTGAGGGCTCACACAGAGAATCTTCTCACTCAGCCTCTTTCCAGGGCTGCATACACTTTTAGAGAATCCATGATGAATTAAAGAGAAAATTGAATTGATCCTGAAAACATTCTGCAGGGCAGGCTACAACATTTTCAGGACCCAGAATAAAATGAAATTGCGGGTCTTCTTGTTCAAAAGTAGAAGAAAAGTGCTGTTAATGATGCTAAAGTATAAAGCTTTTTCTTTTCTTCCTTGTCTTTCTCTTGGTTTGTCATGGTGTTTTGCTTACTGTCAAATGGCATTCAAATTTTTTAAAAAATAGGTTTTCAAATATTAGCATGAATTTTACCATTCCTCTTTATATTGTATAATCCCTATTTCAAATACAAATATATGAGCATTCAAACTCATATGCAGAATCACCAAAATTACCATAGCTAGTACATGCACGGGCCTGTTGTTCTTAGCAAAACAGTGGAAATACTGCACAGAATTAATTCAGCTGTTTTTATTTCACTTCTTGATATGTGCACATTCTACCAACACTCTACTTTTAGCTTACTACGGAGTAGAGACAGAGTGATAGGGATACTATAGGCTGCCCTATTTCCCATTCCTTCTGTGTCATTTTCAGGCTGCGTGGTTATCCAATACAGGGAAGTAACTAGAGTAAGTAAGGAAATGATAGGGTTCCTTCCTCATTCATGTGTCCTAGAGCACCATTTCCTTCTTTTTACATTTAAAGCAAATTCTGGCTTGAACAGAAAGCTTGGCGTCTCAGGGTTCTCACTACACCTGCTTGCTCAGTCATAGGTATAACGTGCTTACCTTGTACTCACTGAACAGCCACACATTGTGGGCCCACGAGAATTCTGTGCTCGTGGGACATCATAAACACTGCATGCAAATACGGCAGCCAGAAAGGTAAGCATATATTTTGTGCTTATCTCCTCTGCCTACACATATACTCCACTGTCCCATCAAACTTATCTTACAAAATACAAGTTCAAAGATAAAACTGTTAAGAATGTCAAAATCACAAGGAGTATTAAATCAATTTCAGGGCGCTTCTGATCACAAGTCCTTTTTGGCTACACAGACTGCACATCTATGACCTAGCCCTCACATACTGCTTTGGGTTTTAGCCAAAGTACTTTCAAGCCTTCTCAGCAGTCTGATGTCTACTTATCTAATTAATGAAATTAAGTTTGCCAGACCCGGGGACAAAGAGCAGGACACGTGCACCCTGAAATCTACACAAAAAGAAAGTGGAACAAACTCACCAAATAAGGAAGCTAACCATAATGATCTGATATTTACATGAGGTTATAAGACTACTTCAGCAAAATCCTGCTTTACAATTCACGAATTAAGCCAGTAGTGGAAGAGTGATTAGAGAGCAGCAAAGAAGAAAAGTTTGCTCACTGATTATTTCAGATGCAGTTCCTGAGATTGACTGGGACACTAATTGGAGAATCATTAAATGCAAAGGTATAGTCTTACATATATCAATGGTCTGTTTTCTTTCTGGTTGACAAAAATGAACAATTCCAGGAATCATGCTGAACACTGTAATCTGATAATTAGGGAAGAGCTCAGTGGAGCAAGGAAAGGAAACAGGAAAATTAAATTTAAAAAGAAGCTGATGAAGAGCCAGGCACCAACTGACACAAAATTGTCCGTTTAAGCTGTTCTTAAAGAGAAACTGAAAATGCTCTTCATAAACAAGATTTAGTGGTATCAAAAGCAGCTTTTCTGTAAAATAATACCAACGTTGCCAAGGCAATGCATTTCTTAACCAAGCAAGTTAATATTGCTTCTGCCTACTGCTTGGCTTCAAAATAAGCAAGGCCAGTCTAATACGATGATCAAATCCAGTGCACTTTAAGTGAATTGTGTAGATGTACTCTGTAGCCATCCACATATATAAGGAGACTCTCATATCAATAAATCAGGAAAGGAAGATTAACCAGAAGTTTTCTGCTGGACACTGATTTGGTATAATTTCTATAATTTCTATAATTTATAATTTCTATAATTTCTCGGTTTGGCCAGTTTTCTAGTGTCCCAATCCTCCTCTAGCCTGAGGTCCTGATAAAAACCACAGTTTATGGCCTCCTTCCTAAAAAGCTATCTTCACCTGAGCTGCATGCTGTTACTCATGCCTTCCGGTGTAATTCAATCTCCAATATTCACATGTGGGCCAATCACCATTGGTCAAACACCAACTGCTTGAGTTACAAATTGAACACCAACGTATACCTCTAACTATATTTCCGTTGCCATTATCACCAGATTAGAACTCTGGATTCAGTTGGCTCAACTCTGAAATCATTCCTGATGTTATAACTTGGACAACCCAGCTCCCAATTCTAAAATCATTCTTTATCAACTCCTGCGTTTTCCTCAGACCTTTAATCCACTAGTTACTGTCGTTTAAAACTGGCTCTTTCTCTTCTGTTGGCCCCAAGTTGTTGAGAACTTAGCAAATCTCCAGCTTGAGTTTATCTGAGATGCTAACTTAGTTTCAAGGTCACTCCAATGTGGCACCCCAGCATCTGTCATATAACCCTGTTCCTATCCCAAATCCTAAGTCCAGAATTGGGGAGCACTCTCCTTTCTCATAAATACTTGTTGTGCAGTCAACTTTTGTGCCTTTCTATTCCATTGTAAATAGGAAGAGAAAAAAATAGTATAACTGTAAGAACTGAGAAGTATTAAGAAGCTTCTTTATCTCAAAAATTGTTCCAATCCAAGTGCCAAAATACTTACAATATTACATCGTAATTAAACTCGATTAAACATAAATTTCTTCAATCACTAACCAAAAAAGACATCATGGATGACTCTACACATATTAAAGATAAATAAGGCATAGTTCCTGCCCTTGGGGAGCTGACAGTTCAGTTAGAAAGAAATAACATATATTAGACTATATTTTGGTTACTTTTATATATGTGCATAATAGAAATATTTATGAAATGCTATGAAAATATAGAGATCATTTTCTTTGCGTTAATCTTTGCTCTCTTCCAGATATTATTTTATTCAAATTATTTCAAGAGGTAATATACCAGTCATTAGAGCTATCGAGACCCTCACTCTCCTCCAACTGTGTGGTAGAAGGTGATAAGAGTGCTGGGAAATATTAAAGCAAGATAAGAGGCATTCATAAAATATTCATTAATGTATTCATTCATGCATTCAATATTTATAAATCACCAATTCTGTGACAAGCACTCTACAAAATACTGTGTAGGATGAGAAGTTCTATGAGCCATAGTAAATGTCTTCAAAGGTAACTCGTGTTACGTTTTCCTTGATGTTGAGAAACCAAGTTGAGACTTTTGTAATTTAGAGTTTAATAGCTAAAATTTTAGTATCTCAGGCCTTCATCCATATTCTATTGTACAACAAATTCTTATAGGTTCAAAAGAGTATTACACCTTTTATTCCATTGAGTCATCTATATTCCCGCTTGTTCCTTCTGTGGTTGCTCAGCTTCATTTCTCCAATAACTTTTTTTTAAAAAAAGAAAAGAAAATTGATTGCTTAGACCTGTATTTCACAAACAGGAGCTACAGCTGCTTACATCAGAAAGAATCACTTGGGTTACTTATAAAAATGCAGAAAATCTGACTCAGAATCTCTGAGGTTGAGGGCCAGAAATCTGCATTTTTAATAAGTGCACAAATGATTTTGATTAACAGTGAAGTTTGAGAGCTTCTATTCTGATACATCTTTACCTTTGCCTTATACTCTTGAAGACATAGGTCTTTCTATTTTTAAATACTCTTCTACCTCTTAGACTTCATATCTCAACTATCCGTTTGACAAAGAGACTTTCTCGAACCACCCAAAATTAACCAGGTGTCACTTAATATTCTTCTTTTTTAAAGCCCAGTTCCTTTCTATCAAATAACTGATCACATTATTATACATTTTCATTTATTCTGCTTGAAGCATAGTTCTGCCTCTCTAAGCTGCATAAGGGCAGCTACCATATCTGTTTACTTTGCCATTATATATTATCTCTTAGCACAGGGCTTGGTACAGAGTAGATGCCTAATAAATTATTCAGTGAATGAGATAAAAAAAGAATAGTAATTACCTTCATACACATGAAGATGGAACAAAAACACTATATAAAGTAATATACAGAATATGTAACAAGTTAATATATGGTCAATTCTATACAAGTCATAAATGCTTTAAGAATTTAGGAGGAAAGAATCAATGTGCGCTGATGTGGTCAGGAAAGTCTTACAAGATGAAATGAAAGCTTAGCTGGGCTCTAGATAGTAATTAAAATCTGCAAAGAGTGAGAGAAAGAATTCATAGACAAAAGTTCAGAGGCCAGAATCACAATGTCTCAGTTAAATTATCCCAAGATTTATTCCAATTCAGCACATTCTGTTTACAGATAAATGTGGTAAGGAATTTTTTTTATATTTTGATTGATTTCCTTGTCCCTGGAGGAACAGTCCATAGAAAAGCAACATTCTAAATTCTCAGTTGTTTTATTGATCCCCCCCACCAATTCCTAGAAATAATAACTCTGTGAGATTCAAAGTATAAAGAGGTTAAAAGAGCATCAAAATGATATCAGATATCCAATCAGACATTACAAAACATGACAGAAATGATGTAAATATTGAAACAAAATGTACATCCAACCTATCAGGGAATCAAATCAGAATGTAAAAAAAGTTGATTCCTCTAATATAAATCAGAAATCTGGGTATCAATCTTCCCCAAATTTAAAAAACATGAGTGGCCAGTCTACTTTTATTTCCATTCCTATTGTTTTCCTTTACAAACACAAAGAAAAAAGGTATTTCTAAAAAAATCTTCAATTAAATGATCAGTCTACTAAACAGTCTCAACTTGAAGAGATGCAAATATAAAATGATTTTCTTCTCCTGTTTGTTACCAAACACATTTTATAAGTTCTCCCTTTACATAGTATTTATGTCACTTTTAGACATTAAAAGAAGTCTTGTGAGTTATCACTGTATGTCCTTTCATACATACGTACATATTATTTTTTAACTAGGAAATTATTCAATTTCAGAAAAAAGATCGATTAAAATTGCTCACAAAGCTTCTGCCATATTAAAATCAGTAAGTTGGTCTTGCCCTCCCTCTGTAAGAGCCAGAACACTAGTGGGAAGAGAGGAGTATAAAAATATATAAAACAACTGCTCTAGGGAATTGATGCTATGATCTCTGAGAGAATGCTATGATCTCTGAGAGAAGGAAAATATGTGAGATAGGCTTTTCAATCTTCCTGGGTTTTGGACCGAAGAAACATAATGGTCCGCAGCACATGGTAGGGAAACTGAGCACAGCCTGGGGATCTCACTGATCTCACTAGGCAGAGATCAAGGTTTGGGTTTGCTGAGACCACCAGAATTTGCCAGGCAAGATACAGAGAGGAATAAGATACAGAGAGGGAGACTTCCAGAAACTTTCATGGTGTTTGGGGAGAGGTCCTAGAATCTGTTTCTAAATACTAAGCTGTCAAACATAGGATTGGACTTCAAAGGCCAAGCAAAGAGCCAATAGAGAGCTATAAAATGAACAATTCCCGGAGATCAAACTGAACTGGAAGGCACTCAAGTATCAATCAGCCAGAATGGAGAAACCTCTTCACAGCACAGTAGAGACTTCAGAAGATTTGCACCTCAGAAGTAAAGCTAAACTAAGAAAGAATACCCTAGATAGAAATGAAAAATTCATGGAATAAACTTAATAGGAGATTCGACAAGGCTAAAAACAAGTACATATGACCACACAGCAATAGGAAATATCCAAACTGAAGCACAGAAAGGAAATGACTAAAGGGGAAATAAACAAATCCATGGTGACCTTTGGGACAATTTTAAACGATCTAACATATGTGTACTTGAAATGATGAAAGTGACATCAGTAGGAAAATATATGTGAAGGAATATTATCCAGAGACTTTCCATATTTTAAGAAAATGATAAACCAGCATATCCAAGAAATTCAGTCATTCAAAAGCAAGAAAAAAATGAAGTATGAAGTAAACTACATCAAGGTAGTATGGCATAATAAAAAAGAGCAAAACTTAAAAGCAATTACAGAAAAAAAAATACATAATCCATGCACATGAAAGAAGACAAGAATGACTAGGGACTTGTTAAAAAAATAATGCTAGCCAGAAGAAAATAGAACATCTTCAAAGTGCCATCAAAACAAACAAACAAAAAATTGTTATTGTAGAATTTAAAAATGAGCAAAATGAATATTAAGAAAAAAGTCATTTTCAGGCAAATAAAAGCTGAAATACGTGTCACCAGCAAATATGCACTTCAAGGAATGCAAAAAAGTTATTTGGAAAGAAAAAATAATGATTTCAAATTGAAACTTTGATCTGCATAAAGCATGAAGAGCTTCAGAAATGTTAATTATATATGTGAATATAAATGACATTTTATTCACGTCTTAATTTATCTAAAAGATAAATAATGAACAAATAGTAAACTTACAGGACTATAATATATGTAGAAATAAAAGGTTGACAATTACATAAAGGATGGAAGATGAAATTAGAAGTAAACTTTCTTAAGGTTCTTACAATATATGTAAAGTATTATTTTGAGATAGCTTCTAATAAGATAAATAAGATAACTGTAAATCCAAAAACAATTAATTTTTAAAAATGAAATCAAGGTCTGTAACATAGTTCAATAATGAATATAAAATAAATACAAAAACTACTCAATTCAAAAAAGGCAGGAAAATAGAGACAAAGGAGCAACAACAAAAAGCAATGGTACAAACAGAAAATAAATATTATTGTACACTTAAACTCAGCTATATCAAACTTGACACTAAATATAAGTAGACCAAATGCACCAATTAAAAGGTATGAATTATTAGACTTGGTCAAAAGCAAGACCAAAATATTTGCCTGTCTACAAGACATGCTTTTTAAATACAAAGATATACATAGATTAAAAGTAAAAGGGTGAACAAAGATATCCCACAAAAACACTAATCACAAGAAATCAAGAGTGGTTGTATTAATGTCAGACAAAGAAAGTTGTTTATTGTTTTTGAAACAAAGTCTCACTTTGTTGCCCAGGCTGGAGTGTGGTGGCGTGATCTCAGCTCACTGCAACTTCTGTCTTCCAGGTTCAATTGATTCTCATGGCTCAGCCTCCCAAATAGCTGACATTACAGGCATGCACCACCATGCCTAGCTAATTTTTGTATTTTTAGTAGATACAGGTTTTTGTCATATTGGCCAGGCTGGTCTCGAACTCCTGACCTCACGTGATCCACCTGCCTCGGCCTCCCAAAGTGCAGGGATTGCAGGCATGAGTCACTGCTCCTAGCTAAAAGAAAGATTTTAGAACGAAAAAATTTACCAGGAATAAAAAGAGAAATTCCAGAACAATAAAAGGGGTAGGCAGTTTAGCAAGAGGACATAATTTGTACCATTTCTGAATGGAAATTTAAACACTTTTTCTCTCAGTAATTGTTAGAAATAGTACATTTTAAAAATCATTAAATACAAAGAAGAACTGAATCACACTTTTAAGTAATGTGACCTAATTGGCATTCACAGAATATCTTTTCCCAACAATAGTTCAAATACATATGTAACATTCACCAAGACAGGTCGATCATCTTCTGGACCATAAAAGCAGTTTCGATAAATAAAAAGACTAAACTCACACAGAACAGGTTCTCTAGGTATGATATAATTAAGTGAAAAATCAATGTTTATATTTTCATGGAATACTGCCAAATACTTTGAAAATTAACAATGTTCTTCTAAATGACCAAGGGGTCAAAGAAGTATTCATGGTTATAGGATATAAATAAAGCAGTCCTTAGAGGGAAACCTTTAAATATTTCCATTTAAAGTAAGAAAGGTCTAAAATCAATTATCTAAGCTTTAATCCTAAAAAGCTTACAAAGGAGCAAATTAAGAAACTAAAAATTAAAAAATAATAAAAATGGAAAATTAATGAAGTCAGTTTACTATTTAGAAAAATCATTAAAACTGATAAACTTCTAATTAAATAAATCAAAAAGAAATAAGGAAAGCACAAGTGATCTATGGCAGCAACAAAAGGTGGCATATCACTATGGATTCTACAGACATGAAATATTATGGGAACATTTTGAACAGCTTTATGCCAGGTTAGCATAATAAATAAATTCCCTGAAAGATATAATTACCAAAATTGAAACATGAAGATATCAAAGATGTGAATAGCCACATAACTATTACAAAGTTGAAAGAATAGTTAAAATCTTTCCCATAAAGATACTTCGAATTCGCAGTTTCACATGTAGTCTATCAAAAATTTGAAGAAAAATATAATACCAATCCCATACAAATAATTTCAGAGAACGGAGGAGAATGAAACACTTCCCTAATACTTTCATGATGTTAGAATTACTCTAATACCAAAACCAGACAAGAACAGTACAAAAAAAGAAAATTACAAACCAGTCAGTGTCCTTTAAAAACATCAAATCGACTGCACAATATGTAAAAAAGATACTATATCATGACAAAGTGGCATTTGTTTCAAGAATTCAAAGATGTCTTAACAATTAAAAATTAATGTTTTGCCCATATTAACAAAATGAAATGGGAAAATATGATGATCTTCACAAATGTATTTCTCCATACTTAACACCCATTTACATAAATTTGTTATTAATAGCAAACTAAGAATGAAATAAAACTCCCTCAACTTGACACAGGGTGTCTATGAAAAGCCTGCAGTTATCGCAGATTTAATAGTGGAAGACTGAATGATTTTCCCCTAAGATTGAGAACAACACAATTTAAGTCTGTTCTCACCACTTTTATTCCACATTCTACTGGTGGTTCTAGTAAATATAATTAAGTAAGAAGAGAAAAAATATAAAAGCATAAGAAATGGAAAGGGAAGAAAAAACTGTCATTAATCTCAGAAAACAGGGTTCTGTATGTAGAAAGAAAACTATAAAACAGGTACTAAAACTAAATGAACTTACCAAGGTTTTAGTAAACAAATCCAAGAAGCAATTGTAACTCGATATGCTGGAAAATAAAATTTTTATTATTTCCTATAGTATTCAGAAACATGAAAATATTTATAGATAATTTTTAAATGCCCAAGATCTCTACACTGAAAACCATAAAACATTGCTGAGATGTACTAAATGAGAACTAAATAAATGAAAAGACATACCAATGTATTGGATCAGTATTCTTGAGACTCAACATTGTTAAGATGTCAATTCTCCTAGATAAAACACAGTTTTAAAGAAATTGACAAGCTGGCATCATAATTTATAAGGAAATCAAAATGACATAGAATAGTCAAAACATTTTGGAAAAGAAGAATACATTTATGCTACCTGCTTTAAAAACTGAAGAGGATTTGTACCACCTGATTGCAAGACTTATCAAGAAAACATGGCAATGGCATAAGGATTTTTATATTCGTCATTGGAACAAAACAAAGTTCAGAAATATATCCAAACAGCATCCCATTCAACAACAGTTCCAAGGTAATTCAATGGGAAAAGTCTAGTCTTGTCAACAATGACTCTGGAATAAGCCATTCTAAGCATTAATTCAAAATAAATCACACACCTAAAATTGTAAGGCTATAAAAACTTTGAAAGAACGTATAGGCACAAAGTAGGCAAACAATTATTAGAACTCATAAAGTACAATGAAAAAATGATAAATTGGGATTCATCAAAATTAAAACCTCCATTCCTCAAAATATAACAGTAAGGAAGTGAAAAAATATTCACAATACTTATGTCTGATAATGGACTTGTATACAGAATATTTTAAAAACTCTCACAGCTCAAAAATAAGAAGTCAATTCAATTTAAAAATAGAGAAAAGATTTGAAGAGATTATCATATCACATGAAAATATTTGAATGGGCAATAAGAACATGAAATGTTACCCAACATGATTAGTCATCAGGGACATGCAAATTAAAACCACCCAAAGATACTATTCACATGCCCGAAATGCTAACATTTTAAAGATTAATTCTGTCTATCAAATGTTACAAAGAATGCAGAACAACTATAACTTTCACATATTGCAAGTTGACGTGTAAAATCGCACACCATTTTTGGCAAATATTTCGACAGTTTTTTATAACACATGACATACAATGTTACTATTCCAGTATATTTACACAGATAAATGAAAACATATGTTCACAAAACACTTGTATATGAATATTTATGGAAACTTTATTCATAATTGCCCCAAACTGGGAACAACACAAATATCTATTACTAGGTAAATTATTAAATATATTGTGGTTTATCTATTCAAAAGACTACTGTTCAGTGATAGAATGGAATAAATACTAACATAGGCAACAACATTGATGAAGCTGAAAAACATTATGCTAAGCAAAAAAGACAGACACAAAAAAACACACACTGCATGATTCCATTTAAATGAAATTTTTGAACAGAAAAAAATAAGGAAAAATCCTTATTGTCAGAAAACAAATCATCGGTTGCCTAGGATCTGTAGTAGAGTGAGATTTACTACAAAAACAGATGACAAAATTTGGAGGATAATGGAAATATTATACATATTGATTGTGGGAGAGATTATTTGGGTGTATATACTTAGGAAAAACTCATCAAATTGTATTTTTAACATGACGTATTTGTTGTAGATAAGATTTACTTTCATAAAGTTGAATTTTTTAAGCCTCTTAATAACCCCCACAGCACAGCACTCTCCTCCTAGGTAAAGGGCTCACTGTTTTAATGTATCCTTCTTTAACCAATACTTCTCTAGTTTTGTCTCCTGGTTATAAACTAGATGGCATGGCGAGTGACTTTCTCAGAAGTTTTTTGCCCTTTAATCAATCCTTGAAGAAATATCTGGCAGCAAGTTTATGTTTTCTATAGATGTACTTATCTCTTCATCCTTCATTTGGGAATTTACCTTACTTCTCTTTTATGTATATTTAAACCTATTTTTTAAACATACACCTTGGTATACTTTGTTTAGGAATTCTTTCCAGCCATGATCCAGAGGAGGAATCTTAATAATTAGGAGGCATCATTCGCACCCCTGCAATGGCAGCTGTCAGTTTGGTAGCTTATCCAAGATGGTCAAATCAAGCTCATTGAGAAAGTCAAGTGAATCTGACTACCTAGAAGAGTTTAAGGAAGCTGCAAGTTTTCTAGATCAAATCACTCACTCCTGGGCAGCATAGGTATGGTAAATCCCCCTGATAAAGAAGAGATCAAGGACTTATACTGGTGAGTGGAGGCTACTCAAGAGAACCAGAGCCTAGAGAGCCTTAAGGGGACACAATGCCGAAGTTCAGCATGGCTAGCCAGAATAGAGTTTGTACAGTGTCATTCTTCTCAAACATTTTTGCAGAAGTAAAACAGAGCTCAAAGACGTCTTCCACAAGTATAAAAGGCTCTTGATTTATTTTAAAAGTGATTGTGGGCTGGGCACGGTGGCTCATGTCTGTAATCCCAGCAATTTGGGAGGCTGAGGTGGGCGGATCTGAGGCCAGGAATTCCAGACCAGCCCTGGCAATATGGTGAAACCTGTCTCTACTAAAAATAAAAAAATTAGCCAGGCGTGGTGACGCATGACTGTAATTCCAGCAACTTGGGTGACTGAGCCACAAGAATTGCTTGAACCTGAGAGGCGGAAGTTGCAGTGAGCTGAGTGAGCCGAGATGGCGCCACTGCATTTCAGCCTGGGTGACAGAGCAAGACTGTCTCAAAAAGTTTAAAAAAAAAAAAAAAGTCATTACAAAAAAGGGAATGTGTATTAATGTAAAAATGATTTTTAGATTTTTGTTATTGAATAAAAATGATACTCCAAGAAGATGCACTATGCTTATCCTGTGGCTTTATGTACCTCCTGGTACAGCACCAGATCTGCCATGAATACACATACTGTACTCATGGGTTTTTCAAAACCTGTATGTAACAGTATAATAAGAGATGAAGTCGAAATGGCTTAGCCCACAGCTAACAAAAATTATTAAGGATTTGATGAAGGTTTTAAAAATTTGAGAGAGACTTATCTAGTAGGAGGGTGGATTAGAGGGGGGGAAAGTGTCATAAGGGAGATCAAGTGGGAAACTATTACATTACTTTAGCCAAAAAGGGAAAGTCCTTCGCTAATATTATTTCTTGAAAATTTGAAAAAGTCTTCCATAGAACAATTTGGGTGCCAAGAAAAGACTCACACATTGTACTGTTGGCTATAGTCAGAGGTTGCACCATGGGGGCTGTGAAATGTTCCCTTTCTCTTCCATTTTGAAGAGGAATGCTCACAGGAATCCCTGACAAAGACAAATGGAAATATGTGAACATCTCTGAAAAGCTAAAAATGTGACTCCCTTTCCACTGGTATTTGAAAATATATGTTTGACATTTATTTAGTGGTGGCAGCGAGAAACAAATTTTCTTTTAATAAATATCGTACAGCTCCATTTAAATTTAAAATAAGTCATTTATTATATGCATGGAACGTAAAACAGCATTTTAAATATGTGAATTGTCATCAGATTGCGATTTTTCAAAGCAGAGAACATCTTAAGGGGCAGAACAAAGATACTCAAATTAGTTAATAAAATAAAGTACTAATTCCCATAAATACCGTAATACCATGCAATTTTTAGCTTCAAATTTTGAGCTAACTATAATTACCAAGGAACTGGCCTCAGGGTTTGGGGAGTACACTATAGTTGTATAGTGCAACCTGCAAGAAGAGTCACAAAAGCACTCAAAGATAAATTGGCACCAGTGAGGGTGATTTTTCCCTTGTTCGTTCACTCAAAGGTGATAACTTTTTTAGGAGTAAAACTATCCTCTATGAAAATCTGAATTAATTGGCAGCATTTTTAAATTCTTTCTCTAATGTTTAAGAGCATATCTTAAAATGGCTACTTGATTGCATCACATCTCCAACTGTCCCAACTTTGAGCACCCTTTAGGCCCAGTGTGTTGGGGCAAAGAGTTCTCAGTGTGAAAAGAAGTTAAAGTGCTTCTGCCTATAACGTGTTTCTTATTAGTGTCTTTTAAAATATTTGTGTGTTTGTTTTTATGTTTTTTGGTTTGTTCTTGGGTTCTTTCCCTGCCCTTGTAGGTCACTCCAATGGAAGGATAACAGAGAGCTAGAGTACAGTCTACAGAAAGGGAAGCGTCATAAAAAGTACTTAAACTAGGACTTCAGTTCTTGCCAGAGGCTCCTCCTGGCTCTCCCATCATGGAATCCACTGTTTCCCAAACTTTAGTGTGCATCAGAATCACCCAGAGGGATTGTTAAAATACTGATTTCTGAGTTTCTTCCCCAGAGCTTCTGATTCAGTAAGTCTGATGCGGAGCTGGAGCTTTTGTGTTTTTAACAAGTTCCCAGGTGATACTGATGTTGCTGATAAGGGACCACACTTTGAGAACCAATAATTAACACCTTATTAGAATTAGATTTCCATAGATAAATTTGGAGTCAAAATACCAAATATTTGTAAGTTTTTGTTTTGTTTTGTTTTGTTTTTCCTGTCCTTCTCCTCTGTAATTCTTTTTCTTATAAACCTGCAGTGGTGGTAGGATGCTGGTTGAAGAATGATGTAGAAGTTCTAGACACTGCTCTGTATCTTTGAGCCTTGGAGACATGAAAACATTAGGCATGCGGCCAGGCACAGTGGCTCAAGCCTGTAATCCCAGCACTTTGGGAGGCCGAGACGGGCGGATCACGAGGTCAGTAGATCGAGACCATCCTGGCTAACCTGGTGAAACCCCGTCTCTACTAAAAAAAAAAAAAAAAAAAGAAAACATTAGGCAGTGTGGGTTTTTTTACTCCCCTCTTATGATATAATAATAACTATGATTATTATTATACAGTATATATAACATAATACATAATTATTATCATCACTCCTTAACTTCTAAGACAAAACATTTGCAGTTCATTGTTTTTATTTATTTATTTTTTGAGACAGAGTCTCACTCTGTCACCCAGGCTGGAGTGCAGTGGCGCGATCTCAGCTCACTGCAACTTCTGCCTCCCCGGTTCAAGCAATTCTTGTATCTCAGCCTCCTGAGTAACTGGGACTACAGGTGTACACTACCACACCATGCTAATTTTGTATTTTTAGTAGAGATGGGTTTTGCCATGTTGCTCAGGCTGGTCTTAAACTCCAGGCCTCAAGTGATCCTCCTGCCTCAGTCTCCCAAAGTGTTGAGATTACAGGCATGAGACACAGTGCCTGGCCATATTGTTTTGTTTATTGTTTACTTCTGTGAGTGTTAAGAAATTGGAATCAGTGGTTCCCTTAAGCTCTGTAGAGGAAGAATTCAGTGAACATGGACAAACCTTACATTCTGCCTTGTACAGCAAGAACAGTCATCAAGATACATTCAGAACAACTTTTGTGCAATTTATACAGGAATAGCTGTCATCATCAGATAAGTATCTAAATGAAAAACAGGAGTTTAACGATATTAACATATTAAAAAGCATAGAGAAAATGAGAAATGAATTCAAGAAAAATAACTTTAGTCCACAATTGTACACAATATAAACTGGGTGGGGGGAGCCTACTTAGAGAAAGACATAGATTTGACTAATCAGATTTAGAAGGCAAATAAGTATGTAAAAATAGAAAACTGAAGATTACAAAATGTAGAGATTTTAAGAAAAACATAGAGGTTAAGCAAAAGAAAAAGTTCTTTGCAAACAACATCACTACAAAAGGATGATTTTTTGAAGACTAAGACTCAACCCAATCCTGAGTTAGTATCAGTGCAGAATCAACCCAATCCTGACATTTACCTCCTACATTTCTACCTACTAAGGAGTGATGATTTGAATTATAATCTCAAAGTACTATGAGATGCTCACTTATAAAAGAAGGATGAGATTACCTTTATTATGTTTTACTAAAGTGAATATTAAACTTAGAAAATCATTCTGCATACTTTCAGGGCGATTTACAATAACCAGAATTGAACCAAAAGAAGATTCTGCTTAACCCATCATTAATCAGACAGAAAGGACATAGAAAGTAGTTCAGAGAGAAGTTACTGAACTCAGAATTCCTGGATGCTTATACACTACCCACTTACTTACAGTTTAATCTAAGACTCAACTTACACATCTCTAAAGTGGAGCTAACAATTTAGCACCAACTTCAAAAATTTTTTGGAAGATTTAAATTAGATAATTTTTGTGAAATTCTTATGCTGTGGGCACATGGTAAGAGGTCAGTAAATATCAGCTGTTCTATTGCTACTGGTAGTAAGCGTCATATTATTGTGGTTAATATGTGTGTTAGTTTCCTGTTGCTGCAGTAGCAAATTACCACAAATTTGGTGGCTTTAAATAACACAGATTTATTATTTATTATCTGCTTGTCTTTTCCACTTATAAAGACCCTTGTGATTTCATTTTAGGCTCTATCTTACCAAGTAGAAAAATTAATGTGTAGAAGGCACCACCCGAAAGTGGACAGCTGCACCACCCGAAAAACTACAGCCTCTTTCTAGGACATCCCTAAAGGACAGTGGTGAAGGGAAATCTTCCCAGTAGGCAGAGCTTCGAGCAGTGCACCTGGTTGTGCACTTTGCTTGGAAGGAGAAATGGCCAGATGTGCGATTATATACTGATCCATCGGCTGTAGCCAATGGTTTAGTTGGTGGTCAGGGAGTTGGGAGAAGCACAATTGGAAAATTGGTGACAAAGAAATTTGGTAAAGAGGTATGTGAATGGACCTCTCTGAGTGGTCAAAAACTGTTGAAGATATGTGTGTTCCATGTGAATTCTCACCAAAGGATGACCTCAGCAGATGAGGATTTTAATAATCAAGTGGATAGGATGACTCATTCTGTGGACACCACTCCTGTCTCCAACCACTCCTGTCATTGCCCAATGGGTACTTAAAAAAAAATGGCAATGGTGGCAGGGATGGAGGTTACACATGGGCTCAGCAACATGAACTTCCACTCACCAAGGCTGACCTGGCTACCACCACTGCTGAGCGCCCAATTTGCCAGCAGCAGAGACCGATGCTAAGCCCTCAATAAGGCACCACTCCTCGGGGCAGTAAGCCAGCTACCTGGTGGCAGATTGATTATATTGGACTTCTTCCATCATGGAAAGGGCAGCAGTTTGTCATTACCAGAATAGACACTTACTCTGGATGTGGGTTTCCCTATTCTGCATGCAATTCTTCTGCCAGGACTACCATCTGTGGACTCACAGAATACCTTATCCATCATCATGGTATTCCACACAGCATTGCCTCTCACTTTACAGCCAAAGAATTGTGGTAGTGGACTCATGCTCTTGGAATTCACTGGTCTTACCGTGTTTCCCAACAACCTGAAGTAGCTGGATTGATAGAGCTAGGGAACTGCCTTTTGAAATCACACTTACAACACCAACTAGGTGACAATACTTTGTAGGGCTATGGCAAAGTTCTCCAGAAGGCTGTGGATACTCTGAATCAGCATCCAATGTATGATACCTTTTCTCCCATAGCCAGGATTCATGGGTCCAGGAACCAAGGGGTGGAAGTGGAAGTGGCACCAGTGACAATCATCCCTAGTGACCTACTAGCAAAATTTTTGCTTCCTGTTCCCATGACATTATGTTCTGTCAGCCTAGAGGTCTTAGTTCCAGAAGGAGTAATGCTGCCACCAAGAGACACAACAATGATTGCATTAAACTGGAAGTTAAGATTGCCACCTGGCCACTTTGGGCTCCTCCTACCTCTAAGTCAACAGGCTAAGAAGGGAGTTTCAGTGTTGGCTGGGGTGATTGACCTGGACTATCAAGATGAAATCAGTCTACTACTCCACAATGGAGATAAAGAAGAGTATGTGTGGAATACTGCAGATCCCTTAGGGTGTCTCTTAGTATTACTATGTCCTGTGATTAAGGTCAATGGGAAACCACAACAACCCAATCCAGGCAGAACTACAAATGGCCCAGACCCTTCAACAAGGAAGATTTGGGTCACTCTGCCAGAAAAAAAACCATGACCAGCTGAGGTGCTTGCTGAAGGCAAGATAATACAGAATGGGAAGTAGAGGAAGGTATTAATCAATACCAGCTATGACCACGTGACCAGTTGCAGAAAGAAGGACTATAATTGTCACAAGCATTTTCTTCCTATTTTGTTAATATGTTTGCGCCTGTACACACTTGCATAAGACAATATCTTCATTTCCTTTCTCTTTCCTTTATCATGTGACATAAGATTTATTGACTTCATATCAATATTTGAGTGTTGTTAACTTTATGTAATAGCATTTAGGTTAAGGATTAATGAGCTTCAAGTTGTACGAAGGATAGCTGTATTATGTTAGATGTAATTATGACCTTATTATAGTCTTTATTTGGAGATTAAGTATGATTTCAAGAGATGTATATGGGTTCAAGTTGACAAGGGATGGATTTGTAATGGTTAATAGTAAGTAAGTGTCAACTTGACTGTATTGAAGAATGCAAAGTATTGTTTGTGGGTATGTCTGTGAGGGTGCTGCCAGAAGAGATTAATGTTTGAGTCAATGGACTGGGAAAGGAAGACCCACCCACACCATCCACTCAGCTGCCAGTGTAGCTACAAAAAGCAGGAGGAAGAAGGTGGAATAAGCTAGCTTGCTGCATCTTCTGGCTTTCAACTTTCTCCCATGCTGGGTGCTTCCTGCCCTTGAACATCAGACTCCAGGTTCTTCAGCCTTTGGACTCTTGGACTTACACCAGTGGATTGCCAGGAGTTCTTGGGCCTTTGGCCACAGACTGAAGGCTGCACTGTCAGCTTTCCTACTTTTGAGGCTTTGGGACTCGGATTCAGCCACCAGTGACTTCCTTGCTCTTCAGCTTGCAGAAGGTCTATCGTGAGATTTCACCTTGTGATCATGTGAGTCAATTCTCCTTAATAACTCCCTTTCATATATACATCTATCCTATTAGTTCTGTCCTTCTGGAGAACTCTGACTAATATAGATGTCTAGCATGGGTCTCACTGGGCTAAAATCAAAATATTGGCAGGGCTGCATTCCTTTCTCGAGGTTCCAGGGGTGACTCTGTTTGCTTGCATTTTGCATTATCCAGAAGCCACTGTCATTCCTTGGCTCCTAGCCATCTTCAAAGCCAACAACTTGTATTCTTCTGATCCTTCTTCCCTAGTCTTACCCTCCTCTGACTCTCTTCTTCTGCCTGTCTCTTCTACTGTAAAGACCCTTGTCATTTCACTGGGCCCACCCTGATAATCTAAAATCATCACCGCATCCTACATCTTAATCACATCTGTAAAGTCCCTTTCGCCTGTAAGATAACACATTCTCAGGTTCCAGGAATTAGGGTATGGAGAGAATTAGAGGCCATTATTCTACCTACTGCAGTAAGTTACTCAGTACATCCCAGTAATCTAGTATTCTTGTTGAGGTTTCATCAAAATTTACAGAGAAGTAATACAGTTATCTAACCCACTTACATTTCAGATTTAGCCATGACAGATTACTCTAGCCCTCTCTTTAAAAAGAAAAAATTACTTTAGAGCATTAATTACTTTCAGTAAACACCTACACAGCCCCAACTTAATTATAACCTTTCTACTTACATTTTATTATATGTGGATTTGTGTTTTTTTTAATTAAAAAAAAAATGTATTCTGTCAAAAATGCAAATTAAGTCATAAATACCAACATTGATTTTACAAGAAATTACTAAATATCTTTCCTTTGATTACAAACCTCAATAGAGAGCTTCTGGTTTTAGAAATGTTAGTTCCCTAATCCCATTTACTCTGGATTTACTGAAAGAGAAAACAGTCAAGAGTATTTGAAAGGGCTTGCCACTGTGATGGTCATTTCATTTAGCAAGTAGAGAAAGACACAGACTTTTATGCTTCATGCTGTCCCTGTTTATACATTCTTTTTCTTTTATTCTGACTTTTATCTTGGATTCAGAAGTACAAGTGCAGGTTTGTTATATAGGTAAACTGCATGTTGCAGGGGTTTGGTGCACAGATTATCTCACCACTGGATTATCAGCATAGTACCCAATATGCAGTTTTCTGATCCTCACCCTCCTCCCATTCTCCACCCTCAAGTAGGCCCCAGTCTCTGTTGTTCTTTTCTTTGTGTCCATGTGTACTTACTGTTTAGCTCCCACTTATAGATGAGGGCATGTGATATTTGGCTTCTGTTCCTGTGTTAGTTTGCTTAAGACAATTGCCTTCAGCTCCATCCATGTTGCAGCAAAGAACATGATCTCATTCTTTTGATGGCTGCATAGTATTCCATGTGAATATGCACCACATTTTCTTTATCCAGTCCACCAATGATGGGCATTTAGGTTAATTCCATGTCTTTGCTATTGTGAATTCTGATGCGATGAACATACATGTACATGTGTCTTTATGGTAGAATGATTTCTATTCCTTTGGGTATATACCCAATAATGAGATTGCTGGATAGAATGGTAATTTTGTTTTAAGTTCTTTGAGAAATTGCCAAACTTCTTTCCACAATGGCTGAACTAATTTACATTCCTCTCATTCCTCAACAGTCTATAAACATTTCCTTTTCTCTGCAACCTTGTCAGCATCTGTTATTTTTGACTTTCTAGTAATAGCCATTCTGACTGGTATGAGATGGTATCTCATAGTGGTTTTGATTTGCATTACTCTAATGATTTGTGATGTTGAGCATTTTTTCACATGCTTATTGGCCATGTATATGTTTTCTTTTGAAAAGTGTCTCTTCATGTCCTTTGCCCACTTTTCAATGTGGTTGTTTTTCGCTTGGAAAATTTTCTTAAGTTCCTTACAGATTCCAGATATTAGGCCTTTGTCTATAAGATGCATAATTTGCAAATATTTTGAAACATTCTTTTATTAAACAGTGAAATGTATCTATAAGATATGGCAAAACCACCAAGTAGTAAAACTTGTATGAATTAATCAAGCATTATATAAAAACAAAAAAGCTATTCAAAGATGATCAGGTACCATTACATTAAAAATTAAAATTGGTTCTGTAACCTGATTATACAATATATTCTTCTAATTAAGGTAGACTGATGAAACCCAAGTATTTAGAATGACCACTCAGAAAAAAAAAAAAAAAGAAATGGTTCAATTAATGCAACTCACACCAGTTTCCATAGTTCTTTGTATTATTGATTCTTCTTTACATGAAAAATTACTCATGAACAACTCATATAAAAGAACAGTGGCATTCAAAAATATGATAGCAGAATATATATGGTAAAAAATATTCAGCAATTTACTCAAGGGAAAGCTATTATCTTACTACTTATTTTATAATAATGTTCTTGGTACTGGACAAAAACAAAACAGAAAAGCATGAATATTTTCTCTTGACAAATGCTTATTTTTATATCTAATATTCACAAAAAAAGACAGATGAGTATTTGAAATTATGTATAATTAAATGATAATCCATAATCACTCACCATTAAGTAAAACATATGTTAATTAGAGAGTCTAAACTAATTGCAGGCTGTCAAATACATATGAATAATAAAAAATTCTTATTTTCATAATAGTGTATAATTACATATTTCACAATAGACTAATGGAGTTTCAGGAGCCATCACAGTGTATGATGCCTACTTATTAAACAACATGATGAATAATTTAGAAAGAACTGTTTCTTCCTTTATGCTATCAAAAATGAATTAAAGCCAAATAAAATTCAGGTTCAGAAACCATAGTCACCTCATATCAGTAATCTAAAGGAAAAAGAAAGATCAGGGTGAGTCTTTGTCAGGATGATTTTCAGTTTTTAGTAAATATGTAGTGTTCAAGGACTGAATATTGGTATGAAGCACATCCCCATTGGAGCCTATCCAATAGGGTTTATTGGTTGAAGTACCAAATATACTGACAAGATAAATTCATCAATTTTAGTAGTGATAGCCCAAAATACACTGAAAATCAGTTATTGGTTTCTTCCTCACACCATATTTTGCTTCTGAACAGAATTAATGCAAATGAGAAGGGGAATGGTGTGGAGGAACAAAAATAATGTTGTCACACTTCTATCACAGATATCTTTGGCATGGACTTTTTTAGCCTTGTATCAAATTCCAAAAGACATTGCATTCCATAGGCCATAGACTCTCTCAGCTCAGTGGGCCACGGGATGCAACGTTGAATGTGACAAGCTCAGTCCACAGAGTCAGTACTCATACAAGCCAGAGTTCTACTGAATACCCAGAAATCCAAGTTACCTTATAAAAGCCACAACAGCAACATAGAGTTTTCCACAGCCTTGCCATTTTAGTCCTATAACACCATAAGAATAATAATAAAATAAAAATCAGTCAGTAACCACATTATAAATTAAGATCTTACCTTTAGCCAAAATAGCAGAAGTTAGAGGCCATCATTCTTTTATCAACATTTATTTAGCACTTACTAAGTTTCAGCACTGGGATGATACACTTTCATTTACTATTTAATCTTATCACATGTTATTTCATTTAGCCTTTAAAGGGAAAATTTTAAGTTATTTTGCAAGTTAAACATACCAACATTTCTATTTTACAAAGGAAAGTTCAAGTATTTATGTAATTTTTGATTCTTTAATTATTCTAATAATCACTCCTCATCTCTGATCTTTATTTTGCCTAGATAAAAATGGTCTACATTTCACCTAAATTCTCTTACAGGCAATCATATTTTGTTACTATTGATACTTGTATTGGTTTTAATTGCTAAGTATTAAAATTATCTTTTTAAGAATAAAAAGTCAAACATAAAAATAAGAAATCAATCCCTTTGGTCTAGACACATTCATTCTAATTATTAAGTCTGTGAAAATACATCAGCATTTCATTAATGTAATAACAAACAGAAAATATTTGATATTTCCTGACATGCGAGAGGGAAAGAAAATAGGAAAGGGGGGTAATAGGATATTTTTTCTCAGCCAATCTTAGCGTTAGTTAACTTCCTAGAAAGAAAAACTGGGCAGAAATAGGGGAGCTATTTAATGATAATTACATGATGAGCTGGGATTCTCAGCTTCTAACATAAACCAGCCCTTTCTCCAAACCATCTGGGAGCAACCAAATTGTCCTTGGTGTTCCTGCCACCACAGAGACTTGTCACTTCAAAACAAAGGTGAAGGGCCTGAAAACACACATGAAAATAGCTCACGGGACTGAGAAATCATGCTGGAGCCTTGTTGACAGGCCTGAGAATTACAGTTAGGTCATTAACAAGGACTTCAAACTGCAGGGGAAGGATCAGCTGTCATCCTGGCTCCCCCTGTAGGGCAATGGTACTCATCAGAATGAGTTGATTGCATTTCTACTGGGCCTTGACAGGCTGTCCTCAGATACCAACCCAAGACTCCCTCTCTTGTTCATCATTATCAGCAAAAGTATCTGATAGTTTTCCCTCCTTGAGCAGATGTGTAAACTAACAGGAGAATATGGCCTGTCAAAATGACAATGTGCATTGATTCCTCTTATCTTGATGTCTTTGGGAGGACAGCTTATCTCAAATTTACAAAAGAAGGAACTCCATATCAGTGTTTCTTCTCAGTAAATGACAATGGCAGGCCTGGTTTATAACTAATTGCCTGTTTCCAAAGCAACATTTAAAATGTAATACAAAGCATTCACCCACTATAAACTGATGAGAGACTACCTTTGCTTTTCAAGAAATAAAGGCACATTATTTAGAAAGGATTAAAAATATTGTTGCTATTGCAAAAGTATAAAAATATGCATAATTTTAAGTAAAATTACAGGATTATAAAAATAACTTTAAGATAAATATTAACCTATAAGTTTGTAAAATTATGTATTTACACAACTAAATGTATTTGTGGGCTACAAATAATATTAAGATGTATGTTACCCATGAGGGAAATTTTTATCTAAGACATATATTGGGATTGCTTTAGGATACAGTTCTTAGAAATTCATAATATTTTACTCCTATACTCTTTACTTTTTCTCTATTTTTATTTCTAAATGCATAAAGGTTGGGACAGTATCATATTTTTGTATCAAATATTGAAAGCTCCCCATCATTTTATAATGTAGGTTTTTAATAAGAGTGATTGACCAATGAACAAGAGAGGAAGACAAAATTCAACTCACTGCCTACCACCACCTTCCAGACATCCCCCTATACCTATTCTAGAATATAGTGTGAGCCTGAAAATTGGAGGGGGAAAGTGGTATGCCTGAAAGGAAAAAAAAAAAAAGTAAGTATTACTTATAACTAGTTCCATATTCCCCAAAATGAGCAGCTAAAAAGAATAGCCTGAGTTATTTTTCTTTCTTTCTTTTTTAACTTTTATTTTAAGTTCAAAGGTACATGTGCATGTTTGTTACATAAGTAAACTTGTGTCATGAAGATTTGTTGTACAGATGATCTCATCACCCAGGTACTAAGCCTAGCACCCATTAGTTTTTTTTTTTTTTTCTTGATCCTCTCCATCCTCCCACCCTCCATCCTCCAACAGGCCCCAGTGTGTGTGCTTCCCTTCTATGTGTCCATGTGTTCTCATCATTTAGCTCCTACTTATAAATGAGAACATACAGTATTTGGTTTTCTATGCCTGCATTAGTTTGCTAAGGCTAATGGACTCTAGCTCCATCCATGTCCCTACAAAGCATGTGATCTCGTTCTTTTTTATGACTGCATAGTAGAATGGCCTGGGTTCACTCTTTCAGCCCTCCTGCATCTTTGAATCCAGTTCTTAAGCTTAGAGCCTAGAAGCAAATAGCTAGAGAGGAATCATCTATAATTATCTAGTTGTTACATCTGGGGTATCACATCCATTCTGATCTTGAAGTTTGGATCCATGTTGAAATCAATCTGAACTGTTTGACTCATAGTAATTACAGTATGTAACGATGAGCAATCTACAGTATTTAATTTCTCTGTGTCTCAGCTTCCTCACCTGTAACGTGGGGATAAGAGTATCTATGTCTAGTGTTTCTAGGGAAATAAATACTCCACATATTTATTGTTCTTGAAACAATGCCTGATACATGGCTAGTTTTCAATAAATGATAGCTATCTATACAGCAAACATTACTAAATTAAATAATGACTAATAACTATGATTCAGACCAGTTCTTCAAAATGGACACTAAACATCAGGTAAACCCAGTTAGTAAATTATTTTCTGGGATTAAAAAAGATAACCCACTGCCGTAAGATTTTTTGCACATGTCTCCAAATATGATCGCTCTGACTTCTAAGAAGTCAAATAAACCCTGAGATCCTGGCTGAATTCTATTCAGACAAATCAATTCCTCTGTTTAGATGATGTGTCCTTGAAATGTGTAGCCTCGAAAACAAAAGTATTTTAAAAATGTGGGCTTTGTTGTGATAATTCTCTTTTACAGAGGAAGGGCTGGAGTACAAGAAATACATAACTTACTCTGATAGAGTTGATGCATGCTTTGAATTTTGAGTGCTTTATCTCTATTCTTAATATAGACTATTGATATATGTTTCTAAATTTATTTGCTAGCTAGCTGTGTAAATAGAAAATAGTATATTCCTCCAAGAATACCGGATTTTAAAACTAGAAAGCTCTTCTCCACCTGCCTTCCCACCCAGCTATCCCCCTTCAAAAAAGAAAAAAGAGACCAAAATTATTACTTCAGTACCTGTCTGTCAACTTCAGAGTGAGGCAAAAGAGGAAGCAATCAATGTGACACCAAGTAAATGGTTCATACCCCCAAACAACAACCCAGTCCACCATGTGAGTAACATATAGTTTAGATTGGTAAATCAGACTTAAACAAACCAGAGATCTTAATGGGTATTAGGTGTTACAATAATTTCAAGGACACAAGTAATCAACAGACTCAGACACGGCAGAAAGATCAAGGGCTTCAAGGGCTGTTCTCCAAGTCTTATCTTCCTATGCGAAACATGGACTTCTGGCCCAGAATAATAGATGAGATCTCTAAAAGTGAAGTCTCCAGGGTTACCTCCTATTGAAGGAGGAGTCTTTAATTGGGAAACATCTCCATTTAATATCCTAGAGAATTGTAGAACTTACATGGCATTCTCCAAGATGACATGCCTCATAGATTCTAAGTTTTTCAAATAATTCATTAGCCAGGGAAGAGTACCACTCTCAGACTCAGCCAAGCAGGGACCCTGACGTAGGACCAGCTCCTCAGGTGGTCCCAGGAGGGCTCTGGGCTTCAAAATCCCTTCACTGAAATGTTCTAAGTCCTTCTCTACAATTTGGTACTGTCTGAAGTTAGCCTCTCAGGCAGGGTACCCTGAAACCTCACACCCTTCCAGCAGGGTGGCTTCATACCTGTTCCCGCATGGATCCTGGTCACCAGAAGCACCTGCCTCAAAATTTTCAGAGTCTCTCTCTGATCACCAGGACGGGCTTACACCAACTGTGCTATCTCATCAAGGTATTACTGCCCAGCACCAGATCCTATGTGGGTCACTTTGCCAGAAATACTGTCCTCAAAAATTTCCAAGTTCCCCTCTGGTAGTTGGAACTTCCTGCAGTTGGTAGCGCTTTGTAGTTAGGGTGCCACATGTGCTGTGCTTCCCAGAATCACTCTCTGATTCTCTATATTCCACGTGGAATTGACCAGATGCCCGGAAGAGCTCTGGGACTTGCATCTTTGATATTGCTGTGTGGTTCAAGGGCAGGGTTCCAATTCAAGAAAATCAGCTTTAAAAGCAGATTACTCCCAACAGAAAGCCTTAATATTTCTTTTATTAGACCTTATGAGATTCAGCCTTACGATGTGCTTACACACAGATTTCTTTGTGGTTCTCACTCATGTCAGATAGAGGACAAGTTCAGGACTCTGGATTTCTGAAAGTTCAACACAAACTCTTGGGCTTAAGCCGTTTGTTTGGGCCGTTATTATCAGCTCTCACCTGTGCATGTACTGACTGTGGTGCTGCCTAGAGTTTCAGTACCCGAGAGCAGCGGAGGTGGTGGCAGGCATTCTTTACCCTGTCTACCTCCCCTCCGGCGCTAGCACTCAAGGCAATCACTCTACCTCTTCTGCAGGCTCCACACTTCCAAAGTGGCCACATCTATCTCTTCTAAGGATTTTTTTTAAGCATTGCTTTTCAACACCAGTGGGCAATTTTAATTAATGACCTGTCTTACCTCCAGTTAATGTGGTGATGTTGTGTTCTCCAGGGTCAGTTTTTTTTGTGTTTTGTTTTGTGTGTGTGTGTGTGTGATGGAGTCTCGCTCTGTCACCCAGGCTGTAGTGCAATGGTGCCATCTCAGTTCACTGCGACCTCCGCCTCCCAGGTTCAAGCAATTCTCCTGTCCCAGTCTCCTGAGTAGCAGGGACTACAGAGGCATGCTACCATGCCCGGCTAATTTTTGTATATTATTTTTTTAGTAGAGACGGGGTTTCAGCATAATGGTCAGGCTGGTCTCAAACTCCTGACCTCAGGTGATTCACCCGCCTCAGCCTCCCAACATGCTGGGATTACAGGCATGAGCCACTGTGCCCGGCTTCTCCAGGGTCAGTCTTAAGCAGATCTGGACAAAGGACAAATATCCCTTGTACAAATTAGATCCTTCTTTTTGCTCTGCCCATGAGCTCCTTGCTTTTTACTTACTGTTGTTGGCGAGTGGAAAGCAGAGATGTGATCAACATTGAAAGATATTACATCATAGGAATGCACTGATCATTGCCTGAAGAGTTTAACGTGGTTGGAATATGTTCTTCTATATTTATGCTATAACATTCTAAATAATACATTTCACATAACCAGAAAATGTTATTATTCATATTTTCCTGCATACACTGTGAAAGACTTACATTTGTGGTCATCAACCCCAAAGCACAGTAACCACATTTGAGAGAGTCCTTAGAATTCCATATTCAAGGGTGGTATGATGGAGAATGCAGTACCCTGAGTAATAACATCATCATCATTAACAAGATGATTATGGGACTATAATCTTGGGAACTATAGGACCAAGAAGATCAATGGTGTTTCAATACAAATAGGTTTGAAGATCCATGACATTGTGAGTAATAACAGTACTGCTACATTTTTCTTGTGGTAGGAAATATAAAATTTGCCAAGAAGGACACATTTGACAAGAAAGCACATGAAGAACACGGCTCCTGGAATTGAGCAAAAATAAAAGATGACTGGACATTATAAAATATTATCATGTGCTCTGATCAGAAAATAAAGAAATATTTAAGTACCACTTCTCTGCTCACTATTATACATTTTCATCAATATATCTTTATACTTTACATATATGTATTAATTTTGTAATACATTATATATTTAATCAAATTGTTTGTACACCCCCAGTGCATCTCCAGAAAATATTTACCCGGGGCTTCAAATGCCCTAGGGGCAGTCCTGTAGGGAATATCCTCATAGGAATACTAAACAGATAAGGTCTCTTTTCCTTGGGTAATATTATTACTCTATATACTCTAGGTTCCAGTTGACAAGGAGATTTGATGGGATCACTTGCCTTTTTTTCTTTCCCCTTGGGGTATCACACGGAATAGAATACAAACAAAACACAGATCAGCTGCTTCAATTCCTTTAATTTTGCAAAGAACCCCTTAAAAGATTGCCTATGTTTGGATTACTGCTTCACTCCTTCATTCCTAGCTGCATGACATCAGTTATGTAACCTCTTTGTGTTTCAATGAACAGTACTTATTACATGTAAAGCATTCATATGTTTCACAAATATTTATTGAACACTGACTATATACCTCATAATCATCTAGGCAGTAGAGAAACATCAATAACAAAAACAAAGATTCCTATCTTTACAAAATTTCTTAGGAACTTCTTCCCACCATCAAAATTCTGCTTAAAACACAACTATTCTAGATTGAAAGTACAGTTACACATATCAGCCAAGAGCCTAATTATTAGTAAGTATCAAAGTAAAGCTCAGCTGGCAACTAAAACCACAATAAGGAGATGCTGGTCAAGTCTTGTCAGGTTGGGGCAGTGGTGCACGAGTAAACTGGCACAAAAGAAAAGTTTTAATGTGTAGATTTTGCAGATTTCTATGAAATATTCCCAGTGTGGCCACTTTCAGGCTATCAACAGCATCTTGCAACCAGCTTGCAAAATTCCTGAATTTTTAACAATCAGCTCAACAGTACAGGTTGGTTTCAGCATACCACTGGGTCGAGAGGAGGTAGGCAGTAGGATCAAAGCCAAGCCAACAGAAAGGAGAGCCGGCAGAAAGGTAGAGACGGTGTCAAGGAAATTTTGTCCTATACACAAAAACACAAAGACTGGGTTTGGTCTTCTCCAGACGTTTGCACTCCACACACAGATGAGTTTTTATATTTGCTAATAACAGCACTCAATGTTACTTATAAAAAAATAATAACTAAAACTGTCTGCTGACTTTAGCCTTAACAAAAGCAATAATTAACCCACCTATTAAAATAATTTTAAAAGAAGGTAATATTCTTCCAATTTAAATAAAGTGATAATCCTAATGTATTTCAGCACCAGTGAGAGTATATCTGACGTATTTTGACTACTTTGGACTTTATATTCATACACAGGTACACATAAATATATACACACATAACAAACATCACAAAGCATTTACTATATGCCAGGAACCATCTTAAGAATGAATACAACTTCTATGAGGGCAAGGAAATTTATTTTAGCCATTGATGTTTCTCAGCCACCTAAAAGATTATGTGATTCGTGGTATGTAAATATTCAATAAACATTTGGTAAACAAATGAATGGTTTACTTATAATAACTAATCTGAGGCCAAAAAAAAAAATGGTTACAATAACTGTCCAAGTTGATGCAGCTACTAAGAAGTGGAACTGGAATTCAAACACAGGCAGTCTTTTAAGGGGTCTTTGCAAAACTAAAGACTAGAAAGAGAGAAACAAGTGTGAGTTGCCAGGAATTTAGATGGTAGAATGCTTAGCAGCTCTAAGACCATTTAGTTTAGAGGAGACAAAACTCAAGTTAGAACTGTTTTGACCTACTGAAATACTAGTTGTTTTGATAATATTGCCCAGTACCTCAGGGTACTACCTGGAATAGGAAGTGAGACAAAGAGGAATCTAATATAATGGATTCCAGTGAGTCAGAATTTCAATTCAAAATAAGAAGTTTCTGGGAATTATCAGTGTCCAACAATCCAGTAGAACAGAGAACAAACAAGTGACCTAACCTCTCCCGACTCCCTTCATGGGAAAGTATTCAGGCAGGGTACTAAGACACGGTCCTTGCATGAAGTGGGAAGTTAGACTACATGGCCCCTAGGATTTTCCCAGTTCTAAGATTCCTTGTTTTAGATAGGGACAAGAATTCAATAAATAAGTCATGAAGCATCTTTGCCATCTCATCTACCACTAAACCACAAATGGACTTAAATATGTGAGAATATTTTGATATATTTGTTTGGTTTGAAACTGTTCTATTTTTTAAATCAAAATGAAACACAAAAATTAGACACAGACTAATCACTGGAGAGAAACACGTTTGCAAATCAACCCCACCTATAAAGTCTCCAAATCATCGCATATTCAATAGCACCTAAAATTTTAACCTAACTAATATCTCAGGAAGTACATAAATTCAATAAGAAATGTTTTTAATCAGTCACTTATTCATTAACATGTCTCCAAAGTATGGAAATTAGAAGAGGTTTTCTTACAAAGATCAAGGGGTAATATCCCATGGTAGCAGGTCAATGCATCCATATGAGTTTCTTATTTCTCAGTGGATCCTTCAGAAAAATGCATTGAGTACCAAGTTGTAATGTAGAGGTTATGCATAAAGCTACTGAAAATGATTCATTATACGCTCAAGCATTAGCCTTGGGGAGCCTGGCATATGATAAATAATAAGAACATTATATAGAAAAAACCTAGAGCACTTTTTGCAGTCAGAATCTCCTCTGGTGATTTGTTTTTTATTTTTGGATGTTCTTTTGGTACCATTAGGGCCAGGATCTCTGTACCCTTATGCAAGTTAGAAAAGGTCCCTGTTGGGGAGACCAACTCCAAAACACAACTCTTCCTCTGACTATCTTCCCCTCTTCCCTTCCCATGGTAATGACTTGGCAAACAGAGCCTGAAGTAGGTCCTTAAGCCTCAGCCAGGCACCCTTTGGGGTATGATCTAAATAAGTATTTGTGGAAGCCTAGATTCTTAGTCTATTTGTGCTATTATAACAAAATACCACAGAATGGGTAATGTATAAACAATAGAAATTTATTTCTCATAGTTCTGAAGGCTGGGGAGTCTGAGAGCAAGGAATCAGCTGGTGAGAGCCTTGTCTCTCTGCTTCTAAGATGGTGCCTTGTTGCTACATCCTCTGCAGGGAAGGAGCACTATGTCCTAACGTGTCAGAAGGGTAAAAACGGGTTCCTCCACCAAACCCTCTTACAAGGGCACCTAATCCCATTCATGAGGGTGGAGCCCTATTCAATCACTAAGCCCTCCTAAAGGCCACACCTCTTAATACTGTTGCATTGGGGATCAAGTTTCAACATGAATTTCAGAGGGAACAAAAATCATTCAAACCACAGCATCCAGCTAGATATTTAACCATAGAATGGTTCTGCCTCTGAAGAGTATATTTAAAACAAAAGTTTAAAGAAAAACAGCCTAAACCAATTCATTAACTCTCCTATGCTCACTACCATCACTAGGACCACCTAACAAATGGGAACATTCCAGAAACAGTGAATCTCCAAATAATTATTTTTAACATTCCATTATCAAACCTAGCAATTCTCATAACTGGTTAAAACTCAAAAACTGGCCAGGTGCAAACTACTTTTGCTCAGGATTAAGCCTACTTCTGCCTTGTAATCCCAATAGCTGACTTGCTCTACTGGAGTTGAGGTAATCCGAATTTACTACTGGTTTTTAATTTTTCTTTCAAACTTCATTTTTTGGTCTTTTCTTGATCTTGAGTACTAATGATACTCCAGATATTGTTTGGATCCCACTTTCCAGACCTTAACCTTCATTCATGCTCCTGATAATTAATCAATTATTTAATCATTCAACCACTATTCATTAAGCATCTGCTTGGCACTGGGCTATGTTAGGAACACAAAAATAATTAGGATGAATTGCTTACCCCCCAAAAGCTGACTGTCCAGTAGAGCATTCCTGAAAATAAACATTTTGACAAGTATTAAAATATAGTCTGATAAGTTCAAAAATACAAGTAATTAATCATTCAGAAAATGAAACAAGCCCAAAGAGAATTGGTCACCTGCTGAAGTGACAGAACTGAGGCCAGAACCCAGGTCTCCTGACCCTAATCTGGTGCTATAATCACTACTTTCTGATAACACAGTTGTTTCTATTTGGTTAATTTACTGATTAAGTGATTCCTTCATTTTTTCAGAAAGTATACTTTCTGAACAAAACTATAGATTATTATGGCAAGAAAGCTATGAAATGAATATACAAATTGTAAACTTGGATTTTGCAAATTAAATGAAGAAGCACAGAGAGAGAACAAGGAAAACTAGAAATGAAGAATTAAAATACAATATAATGTTATAAAATGAATGGATCAGATTACATTGCATAAATTTTCCACACCTTTGCCTACAGTTTGTGACATTCACAGCATACTATTTACCAGGGTTTTCTATTTGACAGATATTATAATAGGTCATGTTGAGCACCTAAATTCACGCATGCATTTCTTATTTTGACATGAAGTATTTTCCTTTTATGTGCCATGAAGACATAGGAACATTTTGTACCTTTTATAATTGTAAACATAGTTCCATTTAAAAGTAACAAAAAGTATCATATTTTTTCAGAGTTGAGTTCTTACAAAGCACATATTAATTTGAGCCCCTATTTAATTAATGACCTTTACCATTTAACTGGTCAACCAAATCAGAAACAGAGAAAAGTCATCAGATCATCTCTCTTGGCACATCTCTAGATCCCATCAACTAAACTATGTGGATCCCCATTTGAAACCATCCCCTAAACTTCAACTAATCTAGCTTTTATATAATTTTCACCTAGGCTATGTCAACTGCCTCCTAAAATGCCTTTCCACCTCTGGCCTTGAACTCTTCCACTGTATTGCTATAAAGAGGAATTTTATACAAAACAAGTCTCTAGGACTTAAATTCCTTTATTGGTTTCCACTTGCTACAAAAAAGAAAGAAAGAAAGAACAGTTCAATCTTCTGTATATGTTCTTCTTGACTTTACCTCTGTCTGCTTTTCCAACTTAATCTCCCCCGCTGTCTTCTTGAACTTAATCTACTTAAATTTGTCATCTTTTAGAACTCATGCTGATTTACATTCTGTTTCTTTTCATTAAAATGACCTTCTTAACCTTGCTTTCCTAACAAACATCCATTTTTTCTTATTTATCTTGGTGTATACCATTATTGCAGCATTCTTCAAGTGAATACCACTTACTTGTTACCAAATATTTCTTCCCTGTTAGCCTAAGAAATTGTAATGAAAGAAATGTGACTGGTGCATCACTGTATTCCCATATTTTAGTATAAGGTATGAAACAGAGTACCCAACAAGTGGTAGTTAAATTCAACACACAAATATTAGAGTGATTCTAGGGAAGACTGGACTTTTTAGAGTTTGAGCATTTGAAAAAACATATCAGAGACAGGAAAGAACTAGGTGTTCTGGAGTGTCTGTGGACACCCTGATACAACTTCTACTATTCCCACTCAAGTCTGAAAACTTTCACAAAATTCTTTCCCTGTGTGGTATTAGATTAAAATTTGCCAATGAGAGGACTTCATAAATTATTTGGAAGGCAAAAGTGAAACAGAAGCCATTATTCTAAGGAAACTGTGGAAGTCAAACATGATGACTCCAGTCACTGTGGTGCTTCCACAGACCTCTCATGAGCTCCCACTTTGTGGTTTCACAAATGTCCTGTAAGATTTTTTAGTTGTGTCAGTGCCAGAGCTTAATAATGATGTGATTAATGGAATTCTCTCTGGTCTTTCAGTTGCAGCCTTCCAGACAAATCTCCACCAGCTACACACAAATTTGTATACACATTAATTCTTACTTATAAATTTGATTTACACTTATTTCTGTCATCCTTGTAGTGCCTCAGCTTTTCTGAACAAACCCAGACTGACGTAGCTTATGGCACTAAAGTGGATCCAGGGGTACAGAATCTTAAAGATGGGAATCTGGAATTGGTTCTATAATGTGATCAGATTTAAAAGCACTAATAACCTCATTGCCAGTGGTAAATAAGATACTTATAGACCATGATATTTGAAAAATAATTTCTTACATTATCACCTGGAGTTACCTGGAGTTGGATGCCTATGCTTTGGGTGACTATCTTAGTTTAGGCTGCTATAACACAATGCCGTAAATTGGGTAGCTTATAAACAACAGGCTTTAATTTCTCACAGTCTGGAGGCTGGGAAGTTTAAGATGAAGGCACCAGCAGATCTGATGTCTGGTGAGGGCCACTTCTTCACAGATAGTGCTTCCTTGTTGTGTCCTCACATGGTGGAAAGAGGAAGGGAGCTTTTGGGGGCTACTTTTATAAAGGCACGAATGCCTTTCTGGGGGCTCCAGTCTCATAACCTAATCATTTCCTAAAGCCCCCGTCTTCTAATACCATCACTTTGAAGTAAGGAGTTTTGGAGGGACTTGAATTTTGGAGGGACTCAAACATTCAGACCATACCAGCTACCTACTGCTACCCACTAATTTTTTTTTTTTTAGATGGAGTTTTGCTCTTGTTGCCCAGGCTGAAATGCAGGGGCAGAATCTTGGCTCACTGCAACCTGTGCCTCCTGGGTTCAAGTGATTCTTCTACCTCTGCCTCCTGAGTAGCTGGGATTACAGTGCCCACCACCACACCCAGCTATTTTTTATTTATTTTTTTATTTTTTTATTTTTTTTTAGTGGAGGCAGGATTTCGCCATGTTGGCCAGGCTCATCTTGAACTCCTGACCTCACGTGATCCACCCATCTCAGCCTCCCAAAGTGCTGGGATTATAGGTGTGAGCCCGTGAGCCACTGCACCCAGCCCACTAATTTTTTAATTTAAAAAGTTATAATCAAAATACAGATTATAAGGACAAAGAGGAAAGACGGCCGGACGCGGTAGCTCATGCCTGTAATCCCAGCACTTTGGGATGCTAAGATGGATGTATCACCTGAGGTCAGGAGTTCGAGACAAGCCTGGCCAACATGGTGAAACCCCATCTCTACTAAAAATACAAAAATTCGTCCAGCGTGGTGGTGCACACCTGTAATCCCAGCTACTTGGGAGGCTGAGGCAGGAGAATCGCTTGAGCCTGGGAGGCAGAGGTTGCAGTGAGCTGAGACCATGCCATTGGACTCCAGCCTGGGCAACAAGAGCAAAACTCCACCTCAAAAAAAAAAAAAAAAAAGAGGAAAGAGATGGTTGCCTGTTTTAACTGTACTAGAAAAAGCAAATGGCCGGGCGCAGTGGCTCAAGCCTGTAATCCCAGCACTTTGGGAGGCCGAGACGGGCGGATCACGAGGTCAGGAGATCGAGACCATCCTGGCTAACACGGTGAAACCCCGTCTCTACTAAAAAATACAAAAAAAATTAGCCGGGCGTGGTGGCAGGCGCCTGTAGTCCCAGCTACTCAGGAGGCTGAGGCAGGAGAATGGCGTGAACCCAGGAGGCGGAGCTTGCAGTGAGCTGAGATCCGGCCACTGCACTCCAGCCTGGGCAACAGAGCAAGACTCCGTCTCAAAAAAAAAGAAAAAAGAAAAAGAAAAAGAAAAAGAAAATGATGAAGTCAGGGCTTTCTATTCCTATCTCGAGTTCTGAATATTGAAAGTGAAATACCTGTGACTATCTTGAAAAAAATACCTCATAACTTTTAGCTGCAGGTTTGAAGTTTTTGAAAACCAAACCCAAAGTCTGATACTACAAGTGATGAATTAAAATGCAAATCAAATGTATGGCTCCTCAGAATCTCTTACAGTACTTTATCTATAACATTGATGGGGAAAGAATGAGATACTGAAGATCGGGATGGAGCTATTTAGATAAATTGCAATGAACGCCCAAATTCCACTCAGTAGAAACTTACCCTGTCAGAATAAACTCACCTTCCCTTACTAAAGAACCTGGAGACTTATGGAAGAATGCTGATTCTCAAGTACCGCCCCATCACCTCTCTTGCTTCTAAACCTATAACTGAACTCAAAACGTGAGAAAAATACAAAGTCTAATCCTGGAGGATATGCTATACACACAAAAGAATTTTAATATTTTGACAATTTATATTAGTGAAAACTGGAAGAATATCTTTGGGTATTGATTGTTAGAGTGTTACAACAGAGAGGAAGAAATACACTGTTGGATTCGCTAGGTTTATTTATATCAGTGCACTAAGAAGTAATTTTGGATTCAATATGTTATTTTGAATTGTTAGGAATAAGTCTAATAGCCTTGTTTTACCCAGGGTTTCCCAAAGAGACAAAACCCACAGAAGATTGGTAGATATAAAGATTAGATAGATGATTGATTGATAGATAGATAGATAGATATAATATAAAATTTATTAGGGGAAATGACTCATGTTGTTATGGATATTAAGTCTCAGGATAATCTGACTATAAGATGGAGATTCAGGGATACTGGTGGCAAGGCTCAGTCCACGTCCAAAGGCTTCAGAACCAGGGAAGACAATGGTATCGTTCAGGCTGTGTCCAAAGACCTGAGAACCTAGGGGACCAATGATGTAAGATGAAGAGTCCAAAGTCCAGAGAACCTGGAGTTCTTATGTCTCAGGGCAGAGGAAGAAGGGTGTCCCAGCTCCGGGAGAGAAAATGGGATAGAGAGAGAGGGAGGGAAAGAGAGAGAAGAGAGAAGGGGGAGAGAATTTGCCTTTCCTCTGCCTTTGTGTTCTATCCAGTCACCCAACCAAATGGATTGTGCCTGCCTTCACTGAGGAGGAAAAAATCTTCCTCACTCAGTTTACCAACTCATATTCCATTCTTCTTGGGAATTACCCTCTCAAACACACCCAGAAACAATGCCTTACCAACTCTCCAGGTATCTCTTAATCCAGTCAAGTTGACACCTAGAATTAACCATCACAGGCTTGTCAGCTGATTGACTGTAACTGAGCACCTGTGGTGGCCAAAGTGCTCTGAAGAAGGCAGTATCCAAAGGCTTAGGGAGACAGGGACACTAGAGTGGATGTTTTTTGTGTTCCACTACTCATCTACTCCTTCTCAAAGTCTTTGAGAAATGCATTCAGGAGGATTAAATGAGCAACTTTCAAAGGTTCTTTAATGGCCTTTTTTTTTTTTTCCCGCATGCCAGGAATGACACTGGGAAAGGTGTCAGTGGAACAGACTCCTAGAAGGCAATGAGAATGGTGGGATTTTGAAGTGGCAGGGCCCATCTGATGCAAGTAATAGTTACTGGCACTAATTGCCGGGGTCATGGTGGATATTGTTACCATAATGCACAGCAATGATTGATCTGATGGTAGTCAGATAGTATGACCTACAGAGATCTTTGTGGCTAAATAATTACACTCTTAGGACTAATACAGGTGAACAGCATACTAAATTGAGTCTACGTTGATTTTTATAAGCAAAATTGTTAGGACTGGTAGATGGAGGCCTGAATTGAATCACTACAATAGAGTCATGCTCCTTAACCACTTCCCAGATTAGAGTGGTTTGTAGACTTCGAGCAGCTTAAATGAAGAGAAGGTTTGAACCCTTTGAGGAAGGATACTACCACACTGCCAAAAATGTATGTAGTAAAATATCCACTTAGCCTTTTCCAGGAGAACCTGGAACCATTTACCAGGGTGCTTATGCTTTAGGGAAATAAAAATAACTGAATGTCTTAGGGATTGCCAGACACTGACTTTGAGTTGACACAAATTCTTGGAGACACAAAAGAGGAAAGTGATTCACCCTTCAGAAACGGGATTTGTGAAAGCCAGGTGATTCATATCATTTTGGCTCAGCCCATCTACAGTGGGTCCCTCAAGTCACCCTGTGGTCACGTTCCTAGTTCTAAAATGAAAAGTTGGAATGGATACACTCAGCAATGTGGGCTTCCACTTGCCAAGGTTAATCTGGCTACATCAATATTGAATTCCCAACCTGCCAACAGTAGAGACAAACTGTGAAGCCCTGATACAATGGCATTCCAAAGGGTGACCAGAGAGCCATCTGAAGGCAAGTTGATTACATTAGCAAATTTCTTTCGTGAAAAGGGCAGCCATTTGTTCATACCAAAATAGACATGTATGTTGGATCTGATTTTGCCTTCCCTGCCCAACAGTTTTCTGCTTGTATAGAGAGCTTAGTTTCCAATCAAATAAGGCCTCCACAGGGAGTTAAAACAATGGTTACGTTAAACTAGAAGCTAAGAATGTCACCTTGTCACTATAAACACCTTTACGCAAATAAACTGGAAAATCTAGAAGAAATGGATAAATTCCTGGACACATACACCCTCCCAAGACTAAACCAGGAAGAAGTCAAATCCCTGAATAGACCAATAACAAGTTCTGAAATTGAGGCAGTAATTAATAGCCTACCAACTAGACAAAGCCCAGGACCAGACAGATTCATAGCCAAATTCTAAGAGGTACAAAGAAGAGCTGGTACCATTCCTTCTGAAACTATTCCAAACAATAGGAAAAGAGGGACTCCTCCCTAACTCATTTTATGAGGCCAGCATCATCTTGATACCAAAACCTGGCAGAGACACAACAAAAAAAGAAAATTTCAGGCCACTATCCCTGATGAACACCAGTGCAAAAATCTTCAATAAAATACTGGCAAGCTGAACCCAGCAGCACATCAAAAAGCTTATCCACCACGATCAAGTCGGCTTCATCCCTGGGATACAAGGCTGGTTCAACAGACCCAAATCAATAAACATAATCCATTACATAAACAGAACCAATGACAAAAAAAAAAAATGATTATCTCAAAAGATGGGGAAAAAAAGGCCTTCAGTAAAATTTGACACCCCTTCATGCTAAAAACTCTCTATAAACTAGGTATTGATGGAACATATCTCAAAATAATAAGAGCTATTTATGACAAACCCACAGCCAATATCATACTGAATGGGCAAAAGCAGGAAGCATTCCCTCTGAAAACCGGCACAAGAAAAGGATGCCCTCTCTCACCACTCCTATTCAACATAGTATTGGAAGTTCTGGCTGGGGCAATCAGGCAAGAGAAAGAAATAAAGGGTATTCAAACAGGAAGAGAGAAAATCAAATTGTCTCTGTTTGCAGATGACATGATTGTATATCTAGAAAACCACACCGTCTCAGCCCAAAATCTTCTTAAGCTGATAAGCAACTTCAGCAAAACCTCAGGATACAAAATCAGTGTGCAAAAATCACAGGCATTCCTATACACCAATAATAGACAAACACAGAGGTAAATCATGAGCAAACTCCCATTCACAATTGCTACAAAGAGAATAAAATACCTAGGAATTCAACTTACGAGGGATGTGAAGGACGTCTTCAAGGAGAACTATAAGCCACTCCTCAAGGAAATAAAAGAGGACATAAACAAATGGAAAAATGTCCCATGCTCATGGAAAGTAAGAATCAATATCTTGAAAATGGCCAAACTGCCCAAAATAATTTGTAGAGTCAATACTATCCCCATCAAGCTACCATTGACTTTCTTCACAGAATTAGAAAAACTACCCTAAATTTCATATGGAACCAAAAAAGAGCCCATATAGCCAAGACAATCCTAACCAAAAATAACAAAGCTGGGGGCATCACACTACCTGATTTCAAACTGTACTACAAGGCTACAGCAACCAAAACAGCATGGTACTGATAGCAAAACAGATATATAGACCAATGGAACAGAACAGAGGCCTCAGAAATAATGCCACACATCTACAACCATCTGATCTTTGACAAACCTGACAAGAACAAGCAATGGGAAAAGGATTCCCTATTTAATAAATGGTTTTGGGAAAACTGGCTAGCCATATGCAGAAAACTGAAACTGGACCCCTTCCTTACATCATTTTTTTTCTTTACAGCTTGTATACTTGGATTTTTTCAAATTACTACTTTAATATATGTTTGAAATCAGTGAATACAAAGGTGTACAAGAAAAAAGTTTATCATCTGTATCATTACACTTCCTCCACTGCACCTTCCTGAGATAAGCCATGTCAACAGTGTGGTGTGTATCTTTCTAAACATTTCACTTAGTTTATTAAAACTTACCCAAGACTTTGCATGCATAGATAGGGTTGGTTTTTTAAATTCCCTTTGCTTTGTTGCTCATTTTAACATAATAAAATCATACTGCAAATATGATCTGCAACTTTGGCAAAATATTTATATAGATGTAAGTACATATTTTTTTACTGTTTTCCACAATTGAAATCACACTTGACATACTTTTATACATTCTGCTTTTGTCATTCATAAATTCTTTAAAGAAATTCCTCCAAGCCAACTGGCATAGCTCTAATTCATTTGTTCATTTAAATAACTGTAAACTAAACCACGGTTTGGATATTTTATAATTTATTTAGACATTGCCCTAGCACTGAGCAACATTTTGTTACATGCCACTAAAACAATGCTAATCAAAACATCCAAAAGAAGAATATCTTTATTTGCTTTTATTTGTATACGATAGATATGCAATAGTGACTTGTGAATTGTCTAGGGCTGGCTTTTTATTTTAGTGATTGCTGCCAGGTTGTTTTCCAATATAGTTGCAACAATTCATAATTCTGTCAGAATATATATGAGTACCCAAGTTTGTTAATATTCATTTTGAAGGTTTGTTGCTTTTGTCTGTACTTTCCTAACCATTTATTTAATAATTTTTGTGTGTTTATTGGCCATTTGTTTTTTTGTGAACTAATCACATTTCTAGTGGTTTGCTTATCTTGTCTGTCTTGTCTTCTTGCTTTCTGTCTGTAAGACCTTTTTGTGTTATGTGGAAACTTTTATCTCATCTCTCTTTAAAATTTTTTTGTATTGTACAGAAATGTACCCCTTACTTCCCATCTAGGCTACAAATAGATAGTTCTACAATCTGTGTTTTTTTTTTAATCGATTTTGTCCATTGTACTTTTTGCCATACAAAAGGTTTATGTTTTTACAGGCTCAAACATTTTCAATCATACAGCTTTCAGTGTAAGCTCCATCATGCAAAGAGCTTGGAAGTCATCACTCCATTCTTTCAAGAAAAAGCAATACGAATTGAAAACCAACAACTTTTTCTGAATCTGTTAGAGAACTGGGGTTGCAGACAAACCATTACCCCCAAATCTGGAGAGACAGGCGGTGAAAAATATCATAGATCAGAAACTTGAATGTGCCTTAAAGGAAAATGGAAGAGGAGGAGGGAGGAGGAGAGGCAAGGAGAAGGCGAGGAGAAGGAGGAGAAATAATAGTGGAGGCAACCATACTTTTATTTTTTCCTTTTTTTTTCTTTTTTTTTCTCTTGAGGCAGGGTCTCATTCTATCACCCAGGCTAGAATCCAGTAGAGGGATCATAGGTTACTGCAGCCTTGAACTTCTGAGCTCAAGTGATCCTCCCACCTCAGCCTCTCAAGTAGCTGGGGCTACAGATGTTCATCACCACATCCAACTAAATTTTTTAATCTTTTGTAGACACAGGATCTTGCTATTTTGCCCAAGCTGGCCTTAAATTCCTGGTCTCAAGTGAATTTCCTGCCTCCACTAACTAAAGTGCTGGGATTACAGGTGGAAGCCACTGCACCCAGCCTATTTCTTCTTAATTGATCTAAAAGATAAATACTGATCTAAAACAAAATATTGTTTGTTTAAAGCAATATTAGTAACAATGGGTAACTAAAATAAACAACATTGAGGTGACAAGGGATAAGAGTTACTTGCACTACATCTGAAGTAGTATAATGCTATTGGAGGTGGTCTTTGATTACTTAAAAATTCATATTGTAAACTCTAGGGCAACCACTAAAAAAATAAAATTGATATGCTAAAAGAGGAGTTAAAGTAGAAAAATATAAAATGCTTCATTACACTCAGAGAAGACAATTAAAGAGAGGAGAGGGAGAAACAAAGAACAAAAGCAACAAATAGAAAACAAATACAAACATGATAGATAGTAAGCAAACTACATCAATCATCACTTCAAAGGTGAATGGTCTAAATATACCAATTAAAAGACAGATTGTCAGAGTGGATAAAAACACGAGACCCAACTATATGGTGCTACAAGAAACCCACTTTAAATATAAAGATTCCGATAAGTTAAAAGTACAAGGATAAGGCTACAGTAACCAAAACAGCATGGTACTGGTACCAAAACAGAGATACAGACCAATGGAACAGAACAGAGTCCTCAGAAATAATGTCACACATCTACAGCCATCTGATCTTTGACAAACCTGAGAAAAACAAGAAATGGGGAAAGGATTCCCTATTTAATAAATGGTGCTGGGAAAATTGGCTAGCCATAAGTAGAAAGCTGAAACTGGATCCTTTCCTTACTCCTTATACGAAAATTAATTCAAGATGGATTAGAGACTTAAATGTTAGACCTAATACCATAAAAACCCTAGAAGAAAACCTAGGGAATACCATTCAGGACATAGGCATGGGCAAGGACTTCATGTCTAAAACACCAAAAGCAACGGCAACAAAAGCCAAAATTGACAAATGGGATCTAATTAAACTAAAGAGCTTCTGCACAGCAAAAGAAACTACCATCAGAGTGAACAGGCAACCTATAGAATGGGAGAAAATTTTTGCAATCTACTCATCTGACAAAGGGCTAATATCCAGAACCTATAAAGAACACAAACAAATTTACAAGAAAAAAACAAACAACCCCATCAAAAATGGGCAAAGGATATGAACAGACATTTCTCAAAAGATGACATTTACACAGCCAACAGACACATGAAAAACTGCTCATCATCACTGGCCATCAGAGAAATGCAAATCCAAGCCACAATGAGATACCATCTCACACCAGTTAGAATGGCAATCATTAAAAAGTCAGGAAACAACCCGTGCTGGAGAGGATGTGGAGAAATAGGAACACTTTTACACTGTTGGTGGGATTGTAAACTAGTTCAACCATTATGGAAAACAGTATGGCGATTCCTCAAGGATCTAGAACTAGAAGTACCATATGACCCAGCCATCCCATTACTGGGTATATACCCAAAGGATTATAAATCATGCTGCTATAAAGACACATGCACACGTATGTTTATTGTGGCACTATTCACAATAGCAAAGACTTGGAATCAACCCAAATGTCCATCAGTGACAGACTGGATGAAGAAAATGTGGCACATATACACCATGGAATACTATGCAGCCATAAAAAAGGATGAGTTTGTGTCCTTTGTAGGGACATGGATGCAGCTGGAAACCATCATTCTTAGCAAACTATCGCAAGAACAGAAAACCAAACACCGCATGTTCTCACTCATAGGTGGGAACTGAACAATGAGATCACTTGGACTCGGGAAGGGGAACATCATACACTGGGGCCTATCATGGGGGGGGGGGGGGGGGGGGGGNGACGAGTTGATGGGTGCAGCACATCAACATGGCACAAGTATACATTTGTAACCAACCTGCACGTTATGCACATGTACCCCAGAACTTAAAGTATAATTTTAAAAAAAAAGTACAAGGATAGAAATATATATACCTAGCTAACCTTAATAGAAAAAAAACTGGAGTACCTATCCTAATTTTGGACAGAACGGACTTCAGGAAAGTGAGATTATCAGAGATAAAGAGAGGCATTACATAATGATAAAGATGTCAATTCTCCAAGAAAACAGGACAATCCTAAACATGTATGCAAAATAATAACAAAATATGTGGCACAACTAATGAAATTAAAAAGAGAAATAGACAATTTTTTTTTCCAGTTTGAATTTTTCCTGTTTCAGTGCAGAGTATCTACCAAATTTAGATAAGGGGAATATATATACAGATATTCTTTAATCCCTAGATGAAGAGATTTGAGGTACACAGTAGTGAGCTGATAAATGTTTAACAACTAACTTCAGGTAGGGGAGGAGAAGAAACCCTGATTTGTAGAATTTGATGATGTCTGCAATATAAATCCTCCCACCATAGTCAGTTTCAAGCTATCAACATAATATTCCTGAATATGTTGTTAGGAAGAAATGTACATAGTTGTCTCAAATGAGCTGTTATGAGGCAAACTCTATCATTTCTATTCTGAACATCAGAATAACCTGCTAAGATACTTTTCTTTTTTAAAAAATAAAATTGCCATTAAAAATTTCATGAAATTAATTTTTAATATATGATGTGAGACAGAAGTTCAATTTTATTTTCTCCTAAATTAGATATTCACCTGCACCAACATCATTTACTAAATCAACCATTTTCTCATATTGAATTGAAATAGCAATTGTGTTATGATAAAAAATTAATATACACTGTGAGCTATTTGTGGGTAGTCTTTCACTGTTGTACTTTTTAATTTGTTTTTTCTTGTTCCAGTCATACCAATTTTATTACAGTAGCTTTATAGTTCTGCTTTTTGGAAAGGCCAGTGTTCCATTATTACTTTTGTTTTAGTTATCTTTGAGAATTGATACAAACTGTAAATCATGAGATCCAATAATTAAAGTTCTAGCTGTATTGCCATTAAATTTACATATAATTTGGATAACAATGACATTTGCATAATATGGTATATGTTTTTGTTTAAAAAATCTTTATTACATTTAAGTAGTTTATCCTATTTTTATCTTAATTAGGATTCTTATTAGGACTCACTGCTGACTTTTATCAAAGGACTTTTCATAATCTATTGGTATGATTATATTATTTTTCTCCACCAATGGAGTGATAGTTTGCATTATGTTCACAGAAATACTGTTATTAAACCTCCTTTGCATAATTGGATTTTCTTGGATAACATAATTTACAACTATATTCACCAAAAAGTTTTGTCTATAGTTTTCTTTGGGGCATTACGTATATTATTTTTTATATACAAGTTATTCTGTCTTCATAAAATAATTCAGAACTATTCATCACTTTCAATAGTCTGACATAGTTAAGTAACATGAAATTCATTTTTTAAAATTTAGATACAAATTAGAGGTAACTCCACCTGTCCTCATGTTTCATTTTAATGGTAATCTTTAATCACCTGAATCATTTTTGTAATCTCTTTTATGCTAATTCATTTAGTCAAGAATTTTTTCCCTTGGAGGTTATGTTTGATCATTTCCTTTATTTAAAATACCTTAACAGAATGGCAAAGCTTTTTACAATCTACTAATTCTCAATATTTGCATTCTTTTGCTTTATTATTACTGTTATTCTTTCTTAATCAGCCTAATATAGCATTTACCCTTTTTTCCCCATTGTACTATTATTTTTTCTTTGTTTTTGTTTATATTTCACTAATTTCAGCTTTTATATTTATTAGTTTCCTCTTCCAAGTTTCCTTTTATCTTGTTATGCAACTTACATTTGTTTCAGATAAATAGTAATATTCTACTTAGTCTAATGAAGGCATTTAAATTTATTAATTTTCTTTTTATTAAAGGTTTCTCTCTGTGCTTTATAATTGGTGATGAGATGTTTTCTTTTTTATGACTTTCTTGCTTGTAAGTAATTTCATTTTTATATTTTGTAATTCAAAGGTTGTCTAGAAGCAGGTTTCTTCATTTCTAAGGAGTTAGCATTTTTATTATAATTTATTAAATTTCATTATTTACTTTAAATTTTATTAGATTTTATAAAAAACAACTATGGCTGTAAAAAGTTTTCTAAGTAAAAACATAGTTTTGTAATTGTTCATGGATACATGCAGATTTATATTATCATTTCATATATATGTATAATATGATCTTTACATCTTAATGAAGTATTATGTAATATATACATATGATTTCATTTAATTTTTATGACTTTACCGAAATGTGTATGTGTTTTTGACTATAAAATGGGTATATTAAAATATCTCATCATTGTTTTACTTTGCAAGATAGCCTTATATTCAGTCTAGTTTTATTCTCTATGTCAATTGTAATGCTAGAATTGTGTCTGCTATGTCCTCTCCATGAATCACATTTTTATCATTTTCTACTACTTTCTTTATAATGTTTAGTATTTTTAATTTATATTGCACACTGTCTAATATTAACATTATTACTGCTTAGTTTTTTATCAGCAGTTGTCTGATATCTCTTTACCCATTTTGTTTATTTTCAGTCTTTATCACTTATTTTTGAGTGTATTTCTTGTGATGCGTACATTTCTGGGTTCTGGGTTGTAGTCCAAACTGAGTCTCTGACTTAAGGGGATCTGAAGCCTTTCGTGTTTAGTTTAATATCTGATATACTTGGTTTTATTTATTCCATTTTAATTTATGGTTGACTGTTTATTATTCTTCATGATTTTCTATTTATAGATCTGATGTTTGCTGGTATAAAGTCACTATTTATCGCCTTTGTTTCTTTGAAAGTTCTTTGCTTTTCTACAAAGTGTTAATAATAGGATCCTAATGAAACGCATCACTGAGTACTTATTCTCAACTATTACATGAAAACAACACAGCCACCATTTCTCCTCCAACAGTGTGCCTTCCCTCAGGCCCAAAAGATGAAACTTGTAAAATGTCTTTACCTTCTAAATTACCTTTGGAAAAGTTTTTACTTTTTTATTCCTTTTCCTACCTCAATTTATTGAATTTGACAAAATCCCCTACTTCTTTTGGTACCAGACTATTTTTAAATTTTTTAATTGCTGCATCATTATTTAACATTATACACCAACTTATCTATTTACAAACATATGAGAGGAGTTGGTTCATTGCTGATTAGTGTTTTCTCTCTTTTTCCCTCTCTTGATAACTCTCTTGAGTTTTTTTGTCACTTGGTAGGAATCCCTTTCAAAGTGTTTTGCTCATAAAACATGGATGTAATTTTAAAATTTTGTATATAAGCAAATATCTTCCTTTCTCCTTACAGATGAATGCTATCTTGGTTAGAATAATGGATTCTCAGGTTTCAGACCTTCTCACTCATGTCTGTATTTGTTATTCCATGGTTTTCTAACTTCTAATGTTACAAATGAGATGTGTGATTCTTGTCCCCTTCTCTTTTTAAATAACATATTATTTATGTGTGGAGGCTATTTTCCTTTTATTCTTAAAATTCTGAAATTTTACCAGGATATGCCTGGTGTTTAGAAATATAGAATTTTTTATTTGTATATCAAAATTATATATAGAAATATAGAATTGTTCTAGAGAAATATAGAATTTTACCAGGATATGCCTGGTAAAATTCCTCAATAATTCTCCCCGCAAGTAAAACATGTATTTAGGGTCCTTTCTGAGCAAAGAGGATTCGTCTTTAATTATTTATTTGCTTAGTGATTACCTTGCCTCCCTCTTCCTTTTTCTTGTGAAACTGCTATTGGTCATACGACTATGTTTTCCTTGTTTTAAAATTTTACTTTGCATTTTCTTGGATATGGTCTGCTCATAAGACACATCGTCACACCTTTGGGTCTACTTTCCCTTCTCAGCACTCCCCAGTGGATTTTGATAGGAATGAAAAAACAAGAAACATGAAAAGAGGCAAAATTCACCAGAAATTGATGTTCTCCTCATCTAAATATCCAGATATTGCGAGAAGCATCCATGAGTTCTTGTTGCAAGGTCCTTTCCATTACCTTCTTCCCTGAAGGGAGAGGTATATGTTCCAGTTTGACTACTTACCCCTCAGCTCTCACCCTCAGTAGTATATCTTACTACATCTCCCTTAGGGGATTGTTCCCATATATATCAGCAGTCAGCTCTCTTAAATAACATACCTGCAAGATGAGTCAAACTCAGCTACTTCTTCCGTGCCTTGAAGAATTCCTCTATTCATACTACATCAAGCAGTCAGAAAGCAGCCTGCTCTACATCTCCAATCTACACCCACTGTCTCTCTCCAATTTTTCTTTCCATTTCCATATCTGGTAAGATATGCACAGAAAATAGTAGAATGTATGCTGCATAAGCAGACATGCAAACAGGAAATGAGATGCCAGTCTCTTCATTTGATAGGCACTTCTAATATCTGCAATCATTCCTCAGAACTTCCCTTGCTTAGTTGTACGGGAGTTGTGGTGGAAGGGGTTATGGAGCAGGCCCCATCTATGGACAGAAGGAAAAGACTCCTAGGCCAACCATTTATTGTACTATGGACTTATGCCTCTCAGTGCTGTTTGCTGCTTACAGAAACTAGGAATAGGAATAATATTTGAGGGTAATACAGTGATTTAGCATCATTATAAACTTTGAAGGCATCTATGGCCCGAGTTGTTTAGTGCTTACTGGCTCTTCACCTTCATCTTTGGGTACCTGTTTCCAGAGTCTTATTCAACATTCAGTTCTACTGCTTAGCTTCTATTAATTTAAGGTTGAGACTGTTACATACTGTGAGAAATACATGTCAGCCTTTAAGCTACCTACAAATAAAAGCTGCTCTACTACTTGCACTGTTTCTTTCTTCCCTTTTGTGTTTGTATGTTAACAAATTCAAACAAAACATGGGACAACACCTAATATTCCAGTAGAAAAATTTTCTCCATCCTAACATTACATAACAGACTTATGAAAAACTAGCACTAATAAAAATGATATACTTTTCTTCATGCAACTAAACTCTGGGCCCCTATTTACTCATGCTACCCAAAATAGATGCTGTCACCTACAAAGACCCATCTCATCAGCATTGTAAACAAATTAGGGGATGGTAAGCACCTGTAATAATCACAGTTGTCAGTTATTTGTGAAATTCATTTGTTATATATAGCCCAGGAATGTTGTGTCTAATTTTTCAATGTCATCGCTATCAGTTCAAGAGTTGTCACAGTACAGTCTTGTATTAGCTCACTAAAATCATCTGTCTTTTCAATGGACTTCAGTTCACAGCAGGGGGTAACCCTGCTGTTGTACTACAATGTGTTGCACTATGAAGCAGTCATATAAACCTAATTCTAGGCTTCTGTCTTTATCACATGCAGCAGTAAAACAACTAATTTGCTTAATTCTAGGAAATGTAAGAGAAACATTGTGTGTTCAAAGCAAAGAGAGTGCAACTGAATACAGGATAATGAAAAATGATTGAAAAAACTGGGTATATTTAAGTTGGCAAAAAGAAGAGAAATAATAATTGTGATAAAATATTTTACACCCACTCTGTAGAAGAGAAATGAATTTTAATCTGTCTGTGTGGCTCTGGAGGAAGAGATAAAGGTCAAAGAATGGGGGTTAGAGAGGCGGGTTTCCTCACAACATAAGGAGTTGTCCTACAGCTCTCCAGGAGTCATCAGAAAACTCAGAGTTTGGCCTATCGTAAAAATGAAACAGAAGGGACATTTTTTCATGGGAAGTTTATTACTGAAATGCAAGAATGTTGGACTAGAAGACCCATAATCTCTTCGACTCTTAGCCATGATTTTATGGTTTGCTTTTCCTTCTTTCTTAAAAAATTAGTGTGAATTATTTACAACATACCCCTGTACTTGCTTATGTCTTAAAATGTAGAGCATTAATAAAGTAGTAGATATCCCCCTGTATGCTTTTATTCTAATACTTTACTTCCCTTCATAGGAAACCATCATCCTAAATATAAAAGATATTATTCCCACACTTTGTTTTGTATTTTTATCACAGACACAATTATCCCTAAATGATGCTTGGTATTGGACAGCATGTTTCTGAACTTTGTGTAGAAGATGTCATACTTCATATAAATACGATCATACTTTATGTACTCTACTGAGGTTTTTTTCTCAGAATTATTTATTAAATTCATCCATACTTGTATAGACAGCTCTATTGCATTTATTTTTGCAAATTTATGGAATTCTATTATATGACTATAGTTTAATTTGTTGTTTATTCCTTTGGTCTATAATTATCTTCAATTTTAGCCATTTTAAGTAATGCTTCCATGAACATTCTTGTCAATGTTGACAAACGCAAGAGCTTTCCATGGGGTATGTCACAGGGTGATTAATATTTCCTTCCTTGTATTGGAGGGGTGGGCTTGTGGACACAGCATATAATTTTCTGCAAGTGTATCGATTTTGGCTCAGAATCTCTTCAGTTTCTCCAATTGTTTCCAAATCTTTCATCTTCTTCTTTTACTCTTTCTTTCTCTTTTTTAATCCTTCTCCCCTAGTCTCGATGTTCTGTGTTATGAACAAATGAGATTCCTTTTCTTCTACCCACATTGTCAGGTCACCAACCCACCTGAGTATCTCCTTTGCCTTTGGGTGTTTGTGATAATGAAACAATTGGCCTGTGAGATAGGTCAAATTTCTGTGAACTTTCTTTCTTTTGCTCTTCTTGCAATATTGACTCTGCGAATCATCCAAAAACTCTATTCAAGACTAGATGCCCATGGCTTAAGAGATCCTGTTGGCCAAATGACTCTTTATAGAAACATTAAGGTAATATATTTATAGGATTTAAATTATTGTATTTCCAAAGGAAGTCCTTGGGAAGAAAAGATAGAATTCAAATTTTTTGTTCAATTTTTATATCTGGTTTTTTAAGAGCAAAGACAAAAACAAAAGTAAAGCAAATGTACACTGCATAATTTAAAATAGTTTTTGATATCAAGCTAAATATATCAAATGAAATCCCTATTACTCTTCCAGAGAGGCCTATGTTGATGTCTCTGAGGAAGGCCTAAGGAATTCATAAGCCAACTACTATGTAGAAAGAATACCTGGAGAACAACTCTTAAATCCCAGCTGGCAAGCTGCTTGTAGTCTGAAGTATATAAATAAAAACTTTTTATTTTTTCTTCTTGTATTACATGTACTCCTCTGAAATATACAACAACTTTAATTCAAATGCAAACAGGATCAATTAAGTGGACAGCTAGATAATATAATTAATTCAAATGAAGTTTAGATTTCTCACCCAATTATCTGAATTAAAGGGGATTTCCTTTTATGAGTTTATGGAAATCATTCAGTTTTTGTGTCTGTTTTATTAGAAATTGAACTTGAACTGAATAAACTGAACTTGAATTGATGAAAACTGAATTTTTTATCAATATAAAATAGATAAAAAGGAGGAAAGTAGACATATATTGTTTTGTTTAGGGCCTTCGGTTCCAATTAGGTAGCTAAAGTAATGGCTGGACGTGTAGGTTATTAAAGGATGCATGTGGAGTACTGGGTGGGATAGAAGTTCATGAGACAGAAGCAAGGGTAGACTTGGGCACTCCAGACCCAAAGCAAATCGAGAAATCCCACTAGTAGAGACATGTAGATATTAACTCCTCTTGGTATCTGTCCCAATCTCTTCTTCCTAACCGTAATGCAACCTATACATTGTATCTTTCCAAAGTCTCTGTTGAACTAATGGCTTCTTCTCTCTCAATCTTTGATTTGTCATCATTTCTTATATTCCTGTTCTACCTTATGACTTTTGCAATATACTCATTCAGCTTAATTTTCTCCCTGTTCATGACATTAGTCTCAGAAAACTTCCCATGTAAAATTTTGATGAGGTAGAATATAATTGACCCAGTTAGCTATTTGTGTGAGGCCACATGATGGTCACCTGTGCAGCCTTTTTTTTTTTTTTTTTTTTTTTGAGATGGAGTCTCGCTCTGTCGCCAGGCTGGAGTGCAGTGGCGTGATCTCGGCTCACTGCAACCTCCGCCTCCCAGGTTCAAGCGATTCTCATGCCTCAGCCTCCCGAGTAACTGGGATTACAGGCATGCACCACCATGTCCAGCTAATTTTTGTATTTTTAGTAGAGACAGGGTTTCACCATGTTGGCCAGGATGGTCTTGATCTCCTGACCTCATGATCTGCCCGCCTTGGCCTCCCAAAGTGCTAGGATTACAGGTGTGGGCCACCTAAGCAGCCTATTAACTGGCTGTCCACCACTGGCCCAAATAGCTGTGGCAGGAAGTAGGGAAAGAGTCATACCGTAGAAAGCGAAGCCATATAGCACTGCCCTTCCCTAGTGCTTAAGTATTAGGTTGTTGCAAAAGTAATTGCAGGCCATTGAAGACCAAAATTACTTTTAAACCAACCTAATATCTTAGAAGTATGCAGCCCCTTCTCATATAACACTGCCCTCGCCTTCAGTTGTGAGAGCAGAACATGACTGGACTTAAAGTTGGGGCAGGATTAGATCCCTACATGGATCAGTTAGAAACGTTTTTACTGAGGTAAACTGTGACCAATTTGCATTTTGAGCAGCTGACTCCACTGATAGGTCAGCCACTAGTCACTGTGGGATGCAATTTTAACAATGCAACTTATCTCCATCACGAGGAAAAATAAGGTTTAATATCATAACAAACAACAACACATGTTGCTCATATTGTTGAGCATCTGTGGAGTACTGCATGAGTCAGGCAGGTTGTCCGCATTTTGCTTGCAGTTTTGATGGTTGACCTGCAGCCCCTGACAACATGCAGGAAGCATGGCGCAATGTTCACTCAGTATAGGAGAGAACACTTTCCCCTTTGTCCTTATGCACTCCCTCTTCCTTGGGGATTTTCTCCTCTTTATTTAGCATTTTCCTCCAAATCTTCAGCATCTGTCTTCCCCTATTGATTCAGCCTGCAGACACCTAGATCCAGCTAAAACTCTTTGTGGGACATGGGAACTATCCCCAACCTTGTTTGTCCCTGGAACTGGAGCAGGAGCACTTGCAGCTTTTACTTCAATGCCCTGGGAGTCACAACCTCCCACCACACTCTCCTCATCCTTGAAAAAGACACCCTGTGAAGAAATAAAAATAGATGGGCCTGTAATTACCAGCACTTTGGGAGGCCAAGGCAGGTGAATCACCTGGGGTCAGGAGTTCAAGACCAGCCTGACCAACATTCCCAGCTGCTCAGGAATCTGAGGCAGAAGAATTGCTTGAACCCAGGAGGCGGAGGTTGTAGTGAGCCAGATGGTGCCACTGTGCTCCAGCCTGGATGACAGAGCAAGAGTCTGTCTCAAAAAAAGAAAGGGAAGGGAAAGGAAAGGAAGGGAAGGGAAGGGAAGGGAAGGGAACGGAAGGGAAAGGGGAGGGAGGGAGAGAGGGAGGGAGAGAGAGAGAGAGAGAGAGAGAGAAAGAAAAAAGAGAAAGAAAGAGAAAGAAAAGAAAAGAAAGAAAGAAAGAAAGAAAGAAAGAAAGAAAGAAAGAAAGAAANAAGAAAAGAAAAAGAAAGAAAGAAAGAAAGAAAGAAAGAAAGAAAGAAAGAAAGAAAGAAAGAGAGAGAAAGAGAGAGAGAAAGAAAGAGAGAGACGGAGAAGTCCCTGGAGACTTGTTATCAGGGCAGTATTTAAGTCAGCCATATGGTATGATTGATTGCAAAGTTATACCTGACCCATGGAGAATGAATAAGGGCTAGATCACTGGATTTCCAAAGTCTCTTGTAGGTGAGAATTGTATTCAATAATATCACCCACTCAGGACGTTAGAAAACTTTTTGTTATAATTTAAACTAGAAAGAGCCCCTACTAAAAGGACTCCCTGGACCACCCATTAGGGAAATAGGGAACTAGAAAGATACAGCTGAAGATTATCAAATAGAGAGAAAGGAACTTTTTAAAATGCAAGTAATCACCCACTAAAAGAATCTCAAAATGACTGATTTATTTTGAATATTCAAGACCTTTATTTATGTTGATAACAGGCTTAGGCAACAATCACAGGCTCCTTTAATGTAGGTCACCACTCATTAATAGCATAATTATGCAATTCAGTATATCCTAATGAAAATACAACTGAACCAGCTTATAGCTCACTGTGATTTTTGCAGTCAGCTCTACACTTGATGGGTTTTGTAGCCAGCTAACCATTTATCTTCTCCTGACCTCACCACCATATGTACAAGGAACAATATTCATAGAAATAGTTACTTAAAGTACAAAATCTAAATGTTGCTGATGGTTTTTACAAATATAAATTGTAAGTTAAAAATTGCTGCTTAGAAAATAAATGCATTACTGTAAACAGGCAAACTATGAATGATTACACAAAGAGAACAAAAGCTTAATTTAGATAGGATTTAGATTGTAGAATTCTCTTAAATAAACAAACAATGGGAGAAATTTTTAAAATGTGAAAAAGTGAAAATGGCTACAGAAAATATTTAACAGAAAATTATCCCCAAACCTAAACACTTATCTAACAGTTAAGTAAAAATAAAATAAAATATAATTTAAAAATTAAAAAAGAGACATCAATTGCAAACATTCAGTACAATACTAAAACCTGAGAGTGTCACAAGACCTATATGACTTCACAGAGCACTCTCTGAAATCATTACTGCATATGTAAAACAATATCTTTTTTGACTTTATGGGCAGTTTACTTCTTAAATCAACAATAGTAACATTCTTTGAGTTTATTTGAACATATACATCCTACATATAAACTGTAAGATATTTTGCAGAAACAAAAATGTGACCATTTAATTTTTCTCTTCCAAATAAAATATTGTGCCTTTAGAACAAATTAAAATAGTGAAGACAGCTTTTTCTTCATTATGAAGTGGAATGCACACACAAATACACACACAGATGTGTACATCCACCTGGCTCTCCCTAATTTTCCCTCACATTAAACATCCAGTACTGTAGTGACTTCTCAGTTCTGACTTCAACATACATCCCAAGACCAGCCACTTTCTGAACCTTCACAGCTTTCATCCTGGCTGCACCCACAGCCAGGTCTCCTCCAGACTCCTTCCAGAGCCTCCTAATTGTTCTCCCTGTTTCCATTCTGTAGCTCCCACCCCGTATCAGCCGTAAGGTGATGTTTATAAAATAACCTTCAGGTCATGCTGGTTTTCTATTTGGAACCCTCCAGTGACTTCCTAGCACATTCAAAATAAAATCTGAAATCCTTATCCTAGTCTACAAGACCCTACATAGTGGGATCCCTGCTTACTTCTCCAACCTCATCTCCCACTACTCTCTTGACTGTGTTCACTCCACCTAGGAAGCCACACAAGGTTTCTTGTTGTTTCTCAATAACACCAATTATGTTCCTATCTGAGAATCTTTGCACTTGTTACTCCCACTGTTTTCTTCAAAAATAAAAGACTTTTACTGAGATATAATTCACATACTACACAATTCATCCATATAAAGTACACAATTCATCCATATAAAGTGTACAATTCAATGTTTTATAGTATGCTCACAGGGATCTATAACCGTCACCACTATCAATTTTAGAACATTTGTCCCTCTAAAAAGAAATCCCATATTCATTCACATTCACTCCCTGCTTTTCCTAGCCCTAGGTAAGAATAAATCTACTTTCTGTCTGTATATGTTTTCCTATTCTGGATATTTTATATAAATGGAATTACACAATGTGTAGTCTTTGCGACTGGCTTCTTTCCCTCAGCATAATGTTTTCAAGACTTATCCATGCTATAACATATATAATACTTCATTCTTTCTCTTGCTGAATAATATTCCATCATATGGATATACCACATTATATTTATCCATGTATTTGTTGGTGGACATTTAGATTGTTTCCAGTCTTGGGTGATTATTTATCATGTTCCTATAAACATATATGTTCAAGTTTCTGTGTGGACATATGTTTTCATTTTTTATTGGGCACTGTATTAGTCTGTTCTCACACTGCTAATAAAGATATACCCAAGACTGGGTCATTTATAAAGGTAAGAGGTTTAATGTATTCACAGTTCCACATGACTAGGGAGCCCTCACAATCATGGTGGAAGGCAAGGAGGAGCAAGTCATGTCTTACATGAATGGTGGTAGGCAAAGAGAGAGAACCTGTGCAGGTGAACTTCTCTTTATAAAACCATCAGATCTCATGAGGCTTGTTCACTATCGTAAGAACAGCATGGGAAAGACCCACTCCCTTGGTTGAATTACCTCCCACTGAGTCCCTCTCATGACACCTGGGAATTGTGGGAGCTTCAACTCAAGATGAGATTTGGGTGGGGACATAGCCAAACTGTATCACTGCCCCTGGCCCCTCCCAAATCTCATATTCTTATATTTCAAAACCAATCATGCCTTCCTAACAGTCCTTCAAAGACTCAACTCATTTCAGCATTAACTCAAAAGTCCACAGTCCAAATTCTCATCTGAGACAAGGCAAGTCCCTTTCACCTACCAGCCTGTAAAATTGAAAGCAAGTTACTTATTTCCTAGATACAATGGGGGGTAAAGGCATTGGGTAAATATATCCATTCCAAATGGGAAAAATTGGCCAAAACAAAGGGGCTAAAGGTTCCATGCAAGTCCAAAAACCAGCAGGGCAGTCATATTTTAAAGCTCTAAAATGATCTCCTTTGACTCCATGTCTCATATCCAGGTCACACTGCTGCAAGAGGTGGGTTCACATGGTCTTGGGCAGCTCTGCCCCTGTGGCTTTGCAGGGTACAGCCTCCTTTCCAGGTGCTTTCATTGGCTGGCATTGAGTGTCTGCAGCTTTTCCTACAAGCTGTGAGTCCTCTTCTCACAACTCCATTAGGCAGTACCCCAGTGGGGCCCTTGTGTGGGGGCTTCATCCCCACATTTCCCTTCCATACTGCCCTAGCAGAGGTTCTCCATGAGGGCCTGCCCCTGCAGCAAACTTCTGCCTGCACATTCTGGTGTTTTCATACATCCTTTGTAATCTAGGTGGAGGTTCCTAAACCTCAATTATTGACTTCTGTGAACCTGCAGGCTCAACACTACATGGAAGCTGCCAAGGCTTGGGGCTTGGACCCTCTGTCTCCATTGTTGAAGCTGTACCTTGACCTCTTCTAGCTATGGCTACAGCAGCTTGGATGCAGGGCAACAAGTCCCTAGGTTGCACACAGCAAAGGGGCCCTGGGCCCAGCCCACAAAACCATTTTTTCCTCCTAGGCCTCTAGGCCTGTGATGGGAGGGGCTGCCAGAACAGGTTCTGACATGTCCTGGAGACATTTTCGCCATTGTCTTGCTGATTAACATTTGGCTTCTCATTACTTATGCATATTTCTGCAGCTGGCTTGAATTTTGCCTCAGAAAATGAGTTTTTCTTTTCTATCACATTATCAGGTTGCAAATTTTCTGAACTTTTATGCTTTTTTTCCCTTTTAAAACTGAATGCCCAGCCTGCATGGTAAAAGCCTGTCTCTACTAAAAATAGAAAAAAATTAACTAGGTGTGGTGGCACATGCCTACAATCCCAGCTACTTGGGAGGCTGATGCAGGAGAATCACTTGAACCCAGGAGGTGGAGGTTGCAGTGAACTGAGATCACATCACTGCATTTCAGTCTGGGTGAGAGAGAAAAACTCTGTCTCAAAGATAAAATAGAATAAAACTGAATGCTTTTAACAGCACGCAAATCACCTCTTGAATCTTTGTCCGCTTAGAAATTTCTTCTGCCATATACCCTAAATCATCTCCCTCAAGTTCAAAGTTCCACAAATCTTTAAAGCAGGGGCAAAATGCCACCAGTCTCTTTTCCAAAACATAGCAAAAGTCACCTTTACTTCAGTTCCCAACAAGTTCCTCATCTCCATCTGAGACCACCTCAGCGTGGATTTCATTGTCCATATCATTATTAACATTTTGGTTAAAGCCATTCAACAAGTGTCTAGGAAGTTCCAAACTTTCTCACATTTTTCTGTCTTCTTTCGAGCCCATGAAACTGTTCCAATCTTTTCCTGTTACTCAGTCCCAAAGTTGCTTCCATATTTTCAGGAACTTTACAACAGCACCCCACTCTACTGGTACCAGTTAACTGTCTTCATCCGTTTTCATGCTGCTGATAAAGACATACCCAAGACTGGGTAACAGAAAAAGAGGTTTAATGGACTCACCATTTCATATGACTGAGGAGGCCTCAAAATTATGGTGGAAGGCAAGGAGGAGCAAGTCACATCTTACATAGATGGCAGCAGGCGAGGAGAGAGAACTTGTGCAGGGGTTTTATAAAGAACTCCTCTTTATAAAACTATCATATCTCATGAGAATTATTCACTATCACAAGAACAGCACAGGAAAAACCCACCCTCATGATTCAATTACCTCCAGCTGGGTTCCTCCCATGACACATGGGGATTGTCAAAGCTACAATTCAAGATGAGATTTGGGTGGGGACAGATCCAAACCATATCAGGCACATACCAAGTAGAATTGTTGGTTCATATGGTAACTCTATCTTTAACATCTTGAGGAACCACCAAACTGTTTTACAAAGTGCCTGTGCCATTTTACATTCCCACAGGAATAAAATTAAAAAGACTGACAATGCTAAATGTTGACAAAGATTTGAAGAAACCTGAACTCTCACACATTGTTAGTAAGATTGTAAAATAGAAATCAACCCCGTAGTGTCTCATAAAGTTAGACATACAACTACCACTAACTACCCGGCAATTCTACTTCTAAGTACTTCTCTAAGATAAATCAAAACAGGTATACCCCCCCACCACACACACGCATTCCTTTTCGTAGGCTCCAAGACTGTACCTAATGGTGTCCCTGCCTTCTTCTCCAACCTCATCTTCTACCATTCTCTTGGCTGTGTTCACTCCACCCAGGAAGCCACATAAGGCTTCTTGTTGTTTCTCAATAACATAGATAATACAATACATTGTGTGTGTGTGGCAGGGGGAACCTGTTTTTATTTGTCTTAGGCAGATGAATTGTACAAGAATGTTCATAACAGCTTAATTCATGATAACCCAAATATGATAACAGTTTAATTCATGATAACAAATGACTTGTACAAGAATGTTCATAACAGTGTAATTCATAATAACCCAAACCAGAAACAGTATCTATGACCAACAACAGGAAAATAGATTAAAGAATTATTATATATTCAATATCCATTAATATTAAGAAACAAACATGTATCATGTTACACATTACATAATGCATGACCAACAAGAATAAACCTTAAACACTGGTAAAAGCTATCAGAAACAAAAATACCTATTGTATGAAGTGCATCTTAGATGAAGTTCTGTAACAGGCAAAATCAATGTGTGCTGAAAAAAATCACAAGGGTGGTTGCATTTCAGGGGAAGGTTTGACTGGGAAGAGACACGAGGAAACTTTCTGGGATAATGAAAATGTTATTTATCTTGATAGAGTGTATGTTACATATGAGTATTTGTCAAAACTCATCAAATTATACACTTAAGATCTGTGCATTTCACTAAAAGTAAATTATACATCAATTTAAAAATTAAAAATAAACATATGTGTATGTGAATAATACATGGACTGAGAGCAAGAGACCACCAATATGTGCCAGGCACTGTGGGCTCTGTGTAGACAGTGCTCTGCATCCTAATAGAGCTTACATTCTGCTGGGGGGTATAAAAAATCATGAAATATCTGATATTCAAACCTCAGTAGAGAATATGAATGGATGACATAATTTTGGTCCTCTAGGAACTGACAACCCCCTTCTTTCATCTGTCACTCTACAACATCAGTAAAACTGAGCATAGATATGACTAAAGGCAATCAAAAAATTGAGATAAAGAAAATACATGGTTCTTTTGAGCATTCATTTGTCAATCTATAGATAATTGTTTCCTACAAGTGAGGACTCCTGTAAATGACATCCTCTGAATCTGGAGCAAAGCAATTGAAAAAATGTTAAAATAAAAGTAAGATGTAAATGTATGAGCTTAGAATATCATAAATTAGTGGGGAATGAGCAGGTTGAGTTTACTCTTAGAAAATTATACCAGTTCATTTTTAAATCAGTTCATTAAAATGCAAAACATTAGCCCCATAAAATATATTTTATTTCAAAAATATACTCAAGCAATGTTTAAGAACACAGCTATGCAGGAATTTTTTAAGTGTCTCAAAGACTAAAAATCAAAGACAGTGATAAATGAGAACACATCTTTGGGAGATGTGTTCTGATGGGGCACTGCAAGGGTAGTCTTCAGTCCAAAAATTTAAAACACTTATTAAGGAAATGGAAGAGATTAACACAAATTAGATTTGTGTTAATACTAAAGTAGGAAATGTTGAAAACATGAGTAAAGACAAGATGTTACAACTGGTTGAGGGGGAGTAAGGAACTCAGAGAAAAAATAACAAAGGAACCGTTATTCTGGTTGCTTATTTTCAATGAAGAATGATGCATACTGAAGATTTAAGAGTAACCATAAATAATTTGTGACAGAGACCTGGGAATCATGTTACTATAAACTTGTAAACAACGGTTGGTCTTCTTCCAAGAGATTTCTTTAATAGATTCTTGCTACTCTAGCATTTTCCCTGCATGTAGAATGAAGAAAAGCACTTTGATTTATCTTCTAAAATGGCCACAGATGTAATCATTGCCCTACACTAGGCACTAAGTATGCAGTCACATCTCCGAGGAAAAAATAGGAATAAGTAAGTGATGGACGCACCTGCTATTGCATTCTGAAAAATATTGGTGAGGACTTCCACAAATCATCCTGAACTACCCATGCAAGATTCTGGATCTCATCTGGTCTAGGGGACCAGCCTTACCCAAAAGCAATGAGGTGCTGATAAGGCAGAATTTTTTTTAAAAAATTATGCCAGATTCATCTGTGTCTAGGAGTATTTGAAAAGAGGTTACACAAATAGCATAATAAGAGAAATTTATAGTGTCCCTGGGGATGTATTGATATTAAAAAGTTACACGGATTCACAGAAAGCATAGAATCCCGTAACTTTCCAGGTAGGACAGAACCAAGAGCCAACCCGATCCAATTCCATGAGTTTTATAAGAAAATTGTGCCCCCACAAAGCAAAGGGACAGACATAAAAGCAGAATCACAATTTAGATATAGATCACTTCCAGTCCAGAGCTCTTCCCATTATCCTCCACTGCTCTCAAATCACAACCACTTCCGTGGATGAGATTGAGTAGCCATGCTGTCTAAGCTATGGTATCCACTGTCTCTCCCTAATTCATATCTAGTCTTGGTATTGAACTATAAACATGAAAAATCTGTTGATCTCTAGAGAATTAGATGAAAATAAAACTAGTAGCACAACAAGAAGCTTAAAAGGAAAAACTCAGATTAATTATTAGTTAAGAAGAAACAAAGGACTGAGTATATAACATGTAAAAAATTCCAAAGGTTGAATACTCTGGAACTAAAAGTAAAAGAATAAAATAAGGTTGGAGACATGCATAGTTTTTTCATCCACCAATAGACTGTGCAATAAAATGGTAGAGCCAATCCCACTTAACCTATTCAAAATAATTGAATAAACATGGTGATTAATGCTTTGATTATAATAAAAATATTCCTCTGTGCTTGGAATTAAATATGCTATAAAAATACATTGTTAATATTCAATCAAGTTGTTCTTAAGTAAAAGCTAAGCATCCTCTCATTAAAAGTTTTAATATTCAAGACGAATCTTTTCATGAAAATTAGCAATATAGGGCACTGGTTGAATCAGCAGACAAAAGGAGACATAATGTTTGTGTCTCCCTAAATTCATATGTTGAAAACATAATCACCAATATGATGGTATTAGGAGGTGAGGTTTCTGGGGGTAATTAGATTATGAGTATGGAGCCCTCATGAATGGATTTAGTGCCCTTATAAAAGGGACCTGAGAAAGAGCTGTCACCCTTTCTGCCATGTGAGGATACAACAAGAAGTAGCCATCTGCAACCCAGAAGAGGACCCGCACTGGAGCTCAACCATGCTGGCACTCCAATCTCACACTTCCAACTTCTAGAACTGTGAGACAATAAATTTCTGTTATTTATAAGCCACCTAGGGTACTATTTTGTCGTAACAGCTTGAACTCAAACAATGTTGCTACATAATTAATATCTAGAACTATTAGAATTGACTTAAATTATAGCTGCATAACCAGAACTATGGAATTATTTTTCTTTAATACTGCCATTGATCTGTCTTTGTTATAATATATATTAAAGTGCCTCAGGTTCAAGGGTCTCATCCAGATCGTTGTAAGGCAGCTGTGTAGGATTGAGGGTAGTTCACACAATATAGGGATAGGGAGAACGAAAGTTGTTTCCTACTTCCTTCTACCCACTGGAACTCCACCACTCTCATTCTAGTTTGAAAAGAAGTAGAAAACAAACTCAACATCTGCTAGTGAGGTAGATTATTTTATAACCATTTTACAGATGAAGAAATTGAATTGCAAAACATAAATTGTCTTTTCCAAAGTTAGGCAGAGTAAGTAAGAGATCTGATCTGATTCTGAAGCCCATGCTCTTCCATTACATAACTATGACTCTCCATAATGCTAAGATGGATGATGGGGTGCAGGGGATGGTAAATGTAAGAGAACTTTGATAACTTTGACTTTGTTCAGTTGAATTATCTGGAAAAAGTATAAGTAAAAGCAACAAATGGCTCAGTGAGAAAGATGGTGTCCTTTCAAGCCAAGCAGACAAATTTAGAGTCTAGTTCTGCCACTTACTGGCCATGTTAAATGGGGCAAGTATTAATAACTCAACACCTTCTAAAGCCTCTGTTTCCTAACCTGTCAGAAGCAGTACTAGCACCTCTTCTCTCATACCACTGTTGAGAGAAATAAATCTAAACCACTTATCACTATGCTTAGTGCTACTCATTCACTAATGGTAAACTATTTCTCACTTTGCTTTCTGGTTGTTTTTAAATCAATATTGCTATAATTCTTGATATATTTTTCACATTTGCAGAAAGCTTGCTCCTTTTAAGCAACATTTAAGATGAGATGGAAATTATTTGACATATTAGCATAGGGATAAAGTCATCTTCTCCTTTTCTAGATTTTTCCTAAACTACATACAAGTCTCTTAAAAGAAATTTAAGGTCCAGCCATCTGATATATTTCTGATATATTACAAATATATCAGAATTATTTTGTGATTGTAACATTAAAAACAAACCAACACAAAAATTACTAGCCCTTTGACGTTTATACTGAAAACGATTGCAATGAATTTTAGTAACTTGAAATAATTATGTTATTAAATTTTGTATTAGTCAGTTTATCACAACAATGTCTGATTTTTCTCAGTAGACTGCAAACTCATAAGGGGAACATCCTCTCTGCTCTACAGACATTAACAACAGCACATAGACAGATTTCAAGAAAGAATTTTAAATGAATATATGGATTTTTTATTGTGCATCCTATCTATTTTCATATCTGTTCTATTCTGGGTAGAGGTAAATATGGTGTTCCTCCTGTAGCTATTTTGATCATTCATGTATTTGTTTGTGAAACCAACTTGTATCTATAATAAGTTACAAAAGCTTTACAAGAAATTTTGTGTAAACGATTACTCAACAATCTGTTTACTAGGCAGATAATAAGTACTCCTATTTAACAGACTTTGAGAATTAACAAAATATTTCAAAAAATGCATAAAAAGATATATATATATAGTAATAATGAAGGCTACCATTCATTGGGCACTTATGGTGTAATCAGGCCTTGTGAGATGCATTACTAATGAGTCCTACTTTACTTTTGAGTTTCAAAGACAGTAAGTGACTTGCTAAAGGCACAAAGTGTTTAATATGTCTAATGGTTTCTACCTAAAGGTGGAAACTCTGTTTTGTTTTGTTTTGTTTTGTGACAGAGTCTGACTCTGTCACCCAGGCTGGAGTGCAATGGCGCAATCTCGGCTCACTGCAACTTCTGCCTTCCCGGTTCAAGCGATTCTCCTGCCTCAACCTCCTGAGTAGCTAGGATTACAGGCACTTGCCACCACGTCTGGCCAATTTTTGTATTTTTAGTAGAGACGGGGTTTCACCATATTGGTCAGACTGGTCTCGAACTCCTGACCTCATGATCCGCCTGCCTCAGCCTCCCAAAGTGCTGGGATTACAGGCATGAGCCACCACGCCCAGCCAAGGTGGAAATTCTTAAGAGAGTATCATGCGCACTTTGGGCTGGCCTTGTTCATTAAGTCAGGAAGAAACTTTAAAAGTTCCTAACCTGTTCTTTGCTATTTGTAGGTTCCTCTTCTTGAATCCTGCGATTGAATTGTGGGCTACTTTCAGCTTTTGATGGTTCTGATAGTTCAACCATCTTCTCTCTGTAGATAACACTCATTTGCAGATTGGTAACCGTGTAAACTAGTTCCAACGTGGTTACCTCTGACTGTAGTCCTTCTGGAGTCAGCAGACTTCCAACTTCCCTAGGCCATGTGCTTTCCTTGTGGAACATGGTTAGATTTCCAACTTCAGGGCACCTTGTTGTGCTGTAAAGATCACTAGATTACAATGGCATCTACCTTTTTTCTCTATCAGCTCTGCTTTCATAATGACCCACTGATGTCTTAAATGACATCTAGTGCCTCAGATACCCAGGGCCCAAGTGAAACATTAATCTTTGATATGTAAATGAAATGATAGAGGCATCATCTCAAAGTTAATTGGAATCATAGCATGTTACTGTTCTGCTATATGTCCAACTTTTTTTAGTGAGATTCATTCTTCTGGGATCCAGCATGAGTGATTGTGTTACAGTGATAACACACAGGTAACCCATGGAGGCTATCCTTTTTAAGAATCCTGAAAGAATTTAAGAATCTTGGACATGAAGGTATTTGTATCAGTTAAATGTCTGTATATTATTGGGGCAAAAATGCTGAAACTGTATCTGCTGTTGAAGTCCTTAGTGACTCCAGATTTAATAGTTTATTTTCCTCTACCCTATAAGTTAGATATATAATCCCAGGGTCATAAAAAATATGAAGATAAACAAAAATCTCTTTGATCATATCTGATTCAACATATAAACTAAACCCATTGAGCTTAATTAATACCCAAGGAAGTTCTGGAAATCTAGAACTTTATAAAAACGATGTCTGCATTTCCCTGGAGATATTCCTCAGAGCTTTTGTGAAGGACTTTTAAGGGACTCTTTTTCAGGATTTATTGATTGTTTTATGTTTGTTGTTTTATGAACTCTTAACTCTTGTTGTATAAAATGCTCAGGTTGCTTTTTGGTACCATTTGAGGTTTGGATGATTATAAATCTATAGAAAAGAACTCAACGGTCTTAGACGGTGTAGGAGAACTATTTCAATATCACTGTCATACATGCTAAAAATAGATTAGCTGAAAAGTTATAATAAAATAATCATTTATATATTTCATGGGTTAAAAGATATTTTTATATAGGTAGGTTCTTGAAGCCTCTAGAAAGTTCAGATCTTATAGGCAGAGAAATCTGCCTGACAGAAAAGTATACCTGGGTGATGGGATGATCTGTGCAGTAAACCATCATGGCACACATTTACCTATGTTACAAACCTGAGCATCCTGCACATGTACCCCTGAACTTAAAAGTTGAAAATAAAAAGAAAGTTTTCTTGTCTAAATGTATATATCTTTGTGATATTTTTCAGCTGACAAAGTAAATTAAGTTTCTAGGGTTACACAGACACTAAGTGGCACAAGGTTGGTCAAGCAAGATTTTACTGGAGTCCTTAGTGAACCATTAAAATGGAGTGAAGGAAAACAAGTAGGAAAGATTACAATATGCTACAGCAAGAATAAGAGGTAAAAAACTAAGCAATGAGTATAGATTACCATTTTCTAACATAAATAGCCAGGCCTTAATAACCATTGAAGATGAAATGAGACGACGTTAACCTTTTTGTTTTATTTGCTGATTTTTTAAATTTTCTTTTGGAACAATCTCAAATTTACAGAAAACTAAAGAATTATTCCCCCTTTAAATCATGTAATAAGTACCCAATCTGACTATTACACCCTAAACATAAGGTCATTCTCCTATATAACCACAAAACAACCATCAAAATTGAGAAATCAGCATCTATAAGGTACTCCCGTCTAACGTTCAAATCCCATTCAACTTTTAACAAATGCTCCAATAATATCATTTCAAACAGAAACATCCAGTCGAGGATCACATATGTCTAGTTGTCATTTCTCTTTAGTCTTTGGTCATCTGAAACAGTTCGTCTTTCCTTGGCTTTCAAGGACTTGACACTTTTGAAGATTACAGGCTATTTTTTTAGAATGTTCCTCAGTTTGAGTTTACTCTTCTATTTCCTCATGATTAGATTCAGGCTATGCATCCTGGGCGAGAATATTACAGAAGTGATGATGCTGTGCTCTCATTGCATCTGCCAGGTAGTACACGATTTTAATTTTTCCCATCACTGGTGATGTTAACTTTTATCTCTTGATTAAGGTGGTATCTCTCTGGCTTAGCTACAGTGAAGTCACTCTTTTTATAATCAATCAGTGTTTTATTGGGAGGTATTTTTTGACTATATTATATCCCATTGATGAACAAATATCACTTACTTATATCAATATAAGCTAATGTATTCCTATTTTATTAAATTAGTTATTATCTATACTACCATCATTTTTTTTTTGGTGCTCAAATTTTGTAATATTTGGCCACTGAGAGCCCCTTGAGGCTGACTTCTCTGTTCTTTGACATGTCCATATCATTCTTTGAACTATTCTTGCTTTCTAACAAAACAAAATCCCCAGGCTCATCTTATACCTTTCTTTCTCCTAGTCCTGGAGACAAACTTTTTCCCAAGAGTCCTGGTTCCTTTTAGTGAATGGTATGTAGAAACCAGATCATGGTACCCTTTCTAATGTAGTGTTGTTGCTCAGGCTCTTAAATCCTAATTTCCTGTGCCAAGTTATGTCTCTTTCTTGGATAACTGATGGAGGAGCATTTACCAGCTTCAGAGAAAATATCCTGCCCATTCATAGGAGCGTAACCTTTTCTTATGGACAATTTATTCAACATCAGTACTTTCTTCATCAATCAAATTTATATCACACTGAGCACCAGACATTAGCCTGGTCTAGTTCCTTCTCTCCACTACTCCTCATGCCAGGTGCACCTGGTACTGATTCCATATTGTTTCTACAGGTGTCTGACTGCCTTGATTTCTTATTTTCTTCCCTAACCTCTTGAATGAGAATTCACACAACTCCTCCACAAACAAACAACACTTTGCAAACCTGGGCATTCTAAATTTATTTAGGGCCAAAAAAAAGAACTAATCTCCTCCTGACACATAAACAAACACACAAAAAATCTCTGAGATGTTAATCTGCTCCAGCAATACGGAACAATTTCTATTACCAACAGAATGCTTAACTTTTCTGTCTAAAAAAATATCAGATTTGGGTTAATAGTGTTCTGTTCTCCACAAGAACAATAAATGAATGTTTGCTTTATATGTAATAAAAAGGTCCAATTAAACTTTTTTATAGAACAAAAGAACATTCTATTTTGTAGGTAGAGAAATAAAACTGCTTGCAATTTTGAAATAACAGAGTTTCTAGTCTCTATTTTTCAGGTTTTAAAAAACTCTGAAGGCCAACTATCTCTGTCAGGATACCCCACAGCACTTTGATGAATTTTAAACATAAAAAAGGTACAATATTGGTCCATATTTAGTATTCATTCAAGAGAGGTTGCATCATTTTAATGTGGCAGACAACTAAGCATATTTACAGGTTGGGAGGAAGAGCTCATGGTGTGGGAGTGGCTAGGGTACAAAGAAGGAAAGTACGGGTGCTGAAGGTGGTTTCTACAGAGATGCGAGGGGTGGGATGCAGAAAGTGAGGGGAGAGTTTTGCCCCAGCCCTTAGGAAAAAGGCTTCTTAATCCGAAAGGAGAAGGGCAAAGGTTAAGAGGGTGAGAGTAGATACAACAAAAATTGTGGAGATGATGAAAGGTAAGAGGTTAAAGTATTTCTTCTTGATGGCGCCCAATAAAGGTCCATTAAGCTTCTCAGTAAAGTTGGAGGCATGGTTGAAGCAATACAGAAGAGTGGTGAAAATGTTAAATTACATGGAAAAAAAATAGGTACCCTAAGCCAGGTACACAAGGTGAAGCTATGGCCCATCCAAGATTAGAGGATACAAATTTGTAGAGTACAAATCTGCTCGATTTATAATTTTCTTGGACTGCAGCACAGGTGTCAAAAATACCAAAGGCAAGGTGACTACAGTCAACAACAATGGACTGTACATTTTAAAATAACTAAAAGAGTATAAATTGGATTATTTGTAACACAAAGAAAGGATAAATGCTTGAGGTGATAGATATTTCATTTACCCTGTTGTGATTATTACACATTGCATGCCTGTATCAAAATATCTCATATACCCTATAAATATAGATACCTACTAGGTATGTGCAAAAACTAAAAATAAGCAAAATATCAGAGGTAGACAGCTTATTCCCGAGTCCAGGAGTTGCAGGGTAGGCATGGTTTTGGATGAGGGTGACTAAAACATTGGATTTGGGTAAATGGGAAAGCAAATGAATTTCTGAATAGCATAATAGATTGGACAAAGATGTAGTATGTAATCTAAGATCTGGAAATACCAGTGAAAGAAGGTGGATATAATGGGACTAATGGAGTGAAAAGATATGAAGGAGTAGGATATTAGACCTCACAATTTCAGTGAGATAGGGATTATGGCTGATAACCAGGGCCACAGTGGAACAGCAGAAATGGATTGGGGATGAAAATTACTAGTGTTAGGAAGGTCAAGAAAGTCTGATGGAAAAAAGTTTGGATGAGCTGCTCACTTGGACCCAGAGATATGGTAAGGCTTCGGATGAAGTGAAAGGCTGTGAACAAGGTGTAAAATCTTTGATACATTTGAGGTGACCAAGAGCCCAATATGTATGAGTAACCATATACAAGGGGTAAAATATGCCATAACCAAGTGGCATAAATGTCAGTGAAGGAGTGGTTTTTACAGGAGGGTTGAAGAGAAAGTACTTATAAATAGCATTGTGGAGTTAGGAAAATGCTGAGAAGGTGACCCCAGGAAAATGAGCAGCTTTCACAATAGAGATATTCAGAAGAAGCTTTGCCCTTTAGAGAGAGCTGGGTTCCAGGGAAGGCAAGAAGTCAACTGAAGATATTGTGGGTATGTAGGAGCATCTTCATCACTGATAGAATTTTCCAACAGAAATGACATGAAAGACTGTGGAGGAATAAACCTGCAAAATGGTAGTTCCAGAAAAATAAGCACAGGAAATGGAAATGGAATTCTGAAAGAAGAAAGATAAGCAAACAGAGCTACATTTTCGATAGTAGTCAGTAATGACAGAATGGCAAGGACATGAGAGAAAGTGCGATTCCTAGCCTCAAGGTTCTAAATGTAATTTGGGTATAGCATTTTCCCAGCAGTGATCAAGCAGGGGCACCGGGTAATATCTGAGGCTTCCTCAAATGAGTGTGTGTGAGTCTCTGCTCATAATCAGAGCAATCCCTAGAGTGTTTTGAAATGGGAAGAGCTCTGGATCCCCTGAACTTGACAGCATAGGAAGATTTTGTGTGGTGTATGACTTGCCATTCACCAGTGAATTGCAATTAATTTACCCCCAATTCCATCCCCAGGCCACCAAAATCTCTTGGAGAACCATATGTTGCCGATAGGAGATTGGGAGTCCATTCTAACATGATTGGATGACTGAAAATAATCTGACAGTAGCAGCTGTGGCTTTAGCAGTAAGACACTCAGTCAAGTAATCCTTTCTCTTGAAACTTTTTCCTTCATTTTCAAATTATCTTCCTCTACTTACATAATACCTTATGTAGATATGGAGTCATTATTTTTTTAAGACTTAATGCCTATCCCAGCTATAAGACAGTTCAGCCAATAAAGAAGGCAGCAAACATTTCATTCCAACTTTGCTGTCTACTGGATTTTATTTATTACAGGTCAAATGACTTACAGGATTAGTGAGAGGTTTGAAGAAACAGACTCTAGTTTGAGCTTCTAGGAATGACTCCCAAACAACATTGAAGAATAGGACCATCAAAGTAACTTCTACACTTGCTACAATTAGAAGCTGCCTCTGTAATTAAGATGTTGCCAAGATAGCCACTAGCTCCAGAACCTTATTTTGCCATGGTTATCCCAGCCTCTTAACAGATTCCAATTCAAGTCCCATGGAATTACATCTAATTGGGAGATTTCACATCACATCCTGAGCCCTAGCATTGAGGGGATTCTTACTTTCCAGCATCTGTGGTACAGACTGCACACACTAGAAATAGAATAAATTGGATATTGAATGGGCCAATATCTACCACAATGTTCTACCCATATTCTGGTAATAAGGTTGATGATTATTCCATCAGGAAATATTATCTCTTTGACCAGTGACTTCCAGAGATTACACTCCCCATTCTTATTGGGGTACTTCCTGAGTAGTAACATACTCTCCAAATTGGAAAGGGCAAGGAGGAACTTTAAGTTCAAATTTCTTATTCTAGTTCAAGAGATGTTCTTTATGCAAGTAAGTGACATGAGAAGGAAATTCACCCTATACCTATGACTCCCATCCCCAGGTAACAGTAAATAGGTTCTGAGAGTTTATTTTTGAGCATAAAAGACCAACTACAACCTTCCTAGCATCTGAAAACTGATGATCATGAGATTTAGTTCTAAGAGACAATAAAATTACATTCGCCTCAAACAGGTAAGCATTAGAAATCAGGCCATTGGCCTAGAAGTGTTCATGTATTCCAAAACCAGTATTTTTTATTTTTATTTTTATTTGTTTTTGAGACAGAGTCTCACTCACCTTGTTGCTTGGATACGTTGCAGGTGTATATGTTCATGGGGTACATGAGATATTTCAATGCAAGTATACAAAGCATAATATGATTTCAGTCCCATCCATGTTGTTGCAGATGATACGATCTCCTTATTTTGTGGCTGTATAGTACTTGACTGTGTATAAGTACCACATGTTCTTTATCCATTTGTCTGCTGATGGACACTTAAGTTTCTTCCAGATCTTGTATATTGTGAATAGTGTTGCAATAAACATGGGAGTGCAGATATGTCTCTGATATACTAATTTCCTTTCTTTTGGGTATATACCTAGCAGTGGGATTAGATTGCTGAATCGTATGGTAGTTCTTAGTTTATTGAGGAACCTCCAAACTGTTCACCATAGTAGTTGTACCAATTTACATTATCACCAACAGTGTATGAGGATTCTCTTTTCTCTACATCCTCACCAGCATTTGTTATTGCCTGTTTTTTTTTGGATAAAAGCCACACCTTAACTGGAGTAAAAAGATATCTCCCTGCAGCTTGATTTGAATTTCTTTGCTGGTCAGTGATGTTGAGCACATTTTATACACCTGTTTGCCATTTCTATGTCTTATTTTGAGAAATGTCTATTCAGATCTTTTGCTCATTTTTAATTGAATTATTACATCAATTCCTATTGTTTAATCCATTTTGATTTGATTTTTGTATAGGGCAAGAGATAGCAGTCTAGTTTCATTCTTCTGCATATGGATATCCTGTTTCCTCAGCATCATTTATTGAAGAGACTATTCTTTCTTCAATGTACGTTTTTGGCACCTTTGTTGAAAATGAGTGTATGGATTTGTTTCTGGGTCTTCTGTTGTGTTCCATTGGTCTATGTGTCTCTTTTTACACCAGTATGATGCTGTTTTGGTTACTATAGCTCTGTAGTATAATCTGAAATCAGGTAACGTGATTCCTCCAGTTCTGTTCTTTTTGATCAGGAAAGCTTTGACTATTCTGTGTCTTTTGTGGTTCCATATAAATTTTAGGAATTCTTTTCTATTTCTATGAAGAAGGTCATTGGTATTTTGATAGGGATTGCATTGAATCTACAGATTGCTCTGAGTAGTATGGATATTTCAAGAATATCAATTCTTCCAATCCATGATCATGAAACATGGAATATCTTTCCATTTTCAGTGTCCTTTTCAGTTTCTTTCATCAATATTGTATAATTTTCATTAGAGAGATCTTTCACTTTTTTAGATTTATTCCTAGGTATCTTTTTTTTTTCTTTTTTGTAGCTTTGTAAATGGGATTACTCTCTTGACTTCTTTTTCAGATTGTTCACTGTTGGCATATAGAAATCCCACTGATTTATTTATTTATTTATTTATTTTGAGTTGGAGTTTCGCTCTTGTAGCCCAGGCTGGAGTGCAATGGGGCCATCTCGGCTCACAGCAACCTCCACCTCCTGGGGTCAAACAATTCTCCAGCCTCAGTCTCCCAAGTAGCTGGGATTACAGGCACCCACCAGCACGCCTGTATAATTTTTGTATTTTTAATAGAGATGGGGTTTCACCATGTTGGCCAGGCTGGTCTCAAACTCCTGAATTTAAGTTATCCACCCACCTCAGCCTCCCAAAGTGCTGGGATTACAGGTGTGAGCCACCGCACCTTACCAGACACTGATTTTTGTATGTTGCTTTTGTATCCTGCAACTTTACTAGATTTTAGTTTTATCAGTTCTAATAGTTTTTTGGTAGAATCTTTAGATTTTCTCAAATATAAGATCATATTATCTGCAAAACAAGGATAATTTTTCTTCCTTTCAAAGTTGGTTGTGCTTTATTTCTTTCTCCTGTATGATTGCTCTAGCTAGGACTTCCAGTACTATACTGAATAACAGTGGCAAAAGTGGGCATCCTTGTTATGTTCTGGTTCTTAGAGGTAAGGCTTTCAGTTTTTCCCCATTCAGTATGATACTAGCTGTGAGTCTGACATATATGGATTTTATTGTGTTGATATATGTTCCCTCTATCCCCAGTTTGTCGAGGGTTTTTTCCCCCCCATGAAGAGATGTTAAATTTTATCAAATGCTTTTTCAGCGTCAGTTGAAATGATCATATGTTTTTGTCCTTCATTCTCTTGATGTGATGTCTCACATTTATTGATTTGTATATGTTGAACCATCTTTGCATCTCAGGGATAAATCCCACTTGGTCATGATGAATGATCTTTCTAATATGTTGTTGAATTTGGTTTGCTAGTATTTTGTTGTGGACTTTTGCATCACTTTTTATCAGGGATATTGGCCTGTCATTTTCTTTCTTTTAATGTATCTTTGTCTGGTTTTGGTATCAGGTTGATAACTGGCCTTGTAGAATGAGTTTGGAAGTATTCTCTCCTCCTGTATTCATTTTTTAGCATAGTTTTATTAGGATTAGTATTTGTTCTTTAAAAGTCTGGCAATTAAAGCAGTGGTGAGGCCATCAGCTCTTGGGCTTTCTTTGCTGGGAGACTTTTTTTAGAACTTTGATCTCATTACTTGTTATTGGTCTGTTCAGTTTTGGGATTCCTTCATAGTTCAGTATTGGTAGGCAAAGCCAGTCATTTTTCACAAAATCCTGGTTTGAGTATGTAGGTGCTTAGTTTCAGGCATAGTCAATATAGTGCAAATGACTGAAGCTAAAACCTGAAATATTGATGGATATAAAAGAAACAACTTCAACACATGTATGTGAAGAGGCTATAAATGGTAACATTTTTGGATCTTGAAGCAGAAATATGTAAAACAACTCTTATGTACATTTGAGGCTTATTGTATCATATTTTAACATTTTGTGCTGATGAGGTCTTAGGGTAAGACCATGACTATGAGTAGCAGTTGGAGCCTTTTTTGAATGGTAGAAATATTCCCAATATCAATCCTCTTGGAAAGAAATGGACTATCAGACAAGGATATGAAGCTCAGAGAAGATATTGTAAAGGAGAGAGCATGTAGTGCTGACCCAAAGGCCAAATTCAGTCAATTAACAGGTTCTATTCAACTAGCCCCACGTAGGAACTCACAGGTCATTTTTTATTTACTTATTTTTTGCTTTCTACTTTGTAATTTATTTTATTTTTCCACTGAGTTATTAATCTAGAAACAAACATTTCTAGATTATGATGTTTCATATTTTAAAAACCTGTTTTCCATCCTTCTTGGAAGTTCTTACAACCTGGGTCCCACATTCTGTAATGATAACAAAGAGATCTGAAACCTTGCTGTCCACAGATTGCTGGGACCTCACCACTCCTTACTGTCTCTTTACCTGGCAACTTCACTTATTTAGATTTTCTGACAGGTCTCTGTATGCATCTGAGTTGGTGATTTCTTTCTGAAAGTGTCAGAAAAGGAGGTCCCACCTTTTGTCAAGCTTATTCTCTAGGGCATGGCCTTAAAGGACTGCAGAGTAGAACATGTTATCTGGTAGAAGAAGTGAAGCTGGCAGAGAGCTCTGCAGGGAGACAGCCAATGCACAGGGCCTGATGCACTGGGGGGCTCAGTAAATTTATGTGGAAGGAATTATTACATAAAGCAATAGAAAAATAAAAATGAGAAAAAAGACATTTTTAGTTGTTTAGTGATCACTCATTTAAAAGGTGATTAGTTTTTCTTTTGGATTCTGGATTCTGTTCTTATTTGTAGAAAGTTTTATATGTTAATTATTGCCTGTAATAAATAAAGCATTATAATAAGTGTTATGAGAATACACATTTAGTTTAGATAGCACTTCTCCAAGAAGCGTAATCAAAACATATCTATAAAATGGACAAATTATCCCTCTTGAACTTTGTAGTAAATAGTAATTAAAAAATAATTCAATAGAGTTCTATTTATGCTACTTTTATTAAGACTAACCATTTGTTGGTTTTAAATTACATGCCTCCTTTTATTAAAATAAATAACATGCTGACATAAATTAAAGTGCTTTTGAACATTACAAATATATTTAAATTTCACACTTTTCTGTTTTATGGTAGGAGAATTAGCTGAATCAACTCTTACTTGCACTGATGGGCAAAACGCAGAGTTTTCCTTAATGGAAATGATTCTAAAAATGAAGCATGCATTTTCCAAATATTAATTCCTACTATGATGCTTACATATCCTTGAGATTAATATGAATTTAATCACAAGCAGTAGATTAGGAAGTCAAGCTGCCTACCTTGGATAACCCAAATGACCTTGAGCACGTCACTTAATGTCCCAAAGCCGTAGTATCCATCTGTACAGAGCAGATCATAATACCTATCTGAGTCATGGTAAAGGTTAAATAAAACAACAAGTAAAGATCTTAGTACTTACTATGTAGCCACATAAGTATTCTGTAAAGTTACAAAATACTGATGAAGGTATCAAAGAAATATTTCTAGGTCACTGAACAAACCACCAAAAGTCAGATAAGAGATGCCAAAAAAATGTCTAACTAGAATCCTCTGAAATAAGAGTGGTTTTGTTTTTTCCTGGATAGTTTAGAAAATATAAGTATTTTAAAGCAATTAAAGAGTTTGTTGGTTTGTTTTATTTTACTTTTGCCTTTTAAGATTGGCTTCTGGATTTAATTTTATTTCATGATTAGGTAAAATACGTAGGTAGTTCAAAAGTCAAATCTACAAAGGAAAATATATTGGAAAGAAGTCAAACTAGCTCTATCTGCTCCTCACAATGGTATCTATCTGTTCCTCTTTCTTAAATAATAACACACTGTACACACAATTTTTACTGAGCTTTTTTTTCTGAAGAATGTACCCTGGAGATAGCTCTGCAGCAGTACATGAAGGTATTTCTCATTCTATTTTATAGCTGCTTAATACTCCATTGTATGTATGTAGCAGAGTTTATTCAACCAGTCTCTTGTTAATGGATATTTGGATTATTTCTACTTTAGCAAATAATGCTGCAATGAATAGCCTTGAGTATACATGCGAGGATCTTAGGTTGAATCTCTAAGATGATTTTTAACTTAACTGAAACGTGAAGACATCCTGTAAAGTCTGAGAATTGAAATGCATGAAATGCTGAATTAATACTTAGATGATAGGCCTACTCTTGGCCTTGTAGGTTATTGAGACAGTATAGGAAGCTGTCTTTGCCTGTGCAGAAAATGTCATTTGTTGAAGTTTTTTGTTCTTTATCACCTATTCATTATTGAAGACAGCTTGCATCTGTCTTCAGTAAGATGCTAGGAAACTGACTTAGCAGAAAGCTGAATATCATGAGCTTATTAAAATTAGTTTACATGGACCTTTATTATATTTCTCCATTTTAACATACATAGCAAGAAAAAAGGTATTTTAAAGATTGTTTTTTCCCTACTCCTCCTTTCTTACTCCAAATTGTTAACCACTTTGGTAAAAGATTCTTTTTTATATATAGCATATATGAGATATAATTCACATACCATAAACTCCATTCATTTAAAGTCTGTTGTTTAATGTGTTTTATCATGTGCACAGAGTTGTACAACCATAATTACAATTTAATTTTAGAACATTTTTGCAACCTCAAAATGAAAACCCCTGCCCATCAGTAGTCCCTCTATATCTCCTACCAGCCCTGGATAGTCATTAACCTACCTTTTGTCTCTATAGATTTGCCTGTTAGAATCAAACAATATGTAGCCTTTTGTGACTGACTTCTTTCACTTAGCATAACACTTCCAAGATTCATCAGTATTTTAACATAAATCAACACTTCATTGATTTGTATTGCCAAAAAAATACTTCATTGCATAGATATACCACATATCCTCCTACCGCTAACCCCTGGCAAACAATATTCTACTCTTGGTCTCTTATGAGTTTAACTGCTCTAAGTACCTCATATAGGTGAAATGATACCATATTTAGCTTTTTGTTACTGGCTTATTTTACTTAGCAGAATTTCCTCACAATTCATCCATGTTGTAGCATATTTCAGAATTCCCTTTTTCCTTAAGGCTGAATAATATAGTCCATTGTAAATGTGCATGTGTGTGTGTGGGTGTGTCATATTTTACTTAGCCATTATTTGTCTGTGTACACAGGTTGCTCCCATGTTTCAGTTACTGTAAATAATGCTCCTATGGATATGGGGATACAAATAACTCTTTGCAAATTTGCTTTCAATTATTTTGGTTATATACCCAGAAGTAGGATTAATGGATCACATGCTAATTCTATTTTTAATCTTTTGAGGAACCACCATACTGTTTTCCACAGTGGCTATAACATTTTGCATTCCAACAACAGTAGTTCCCAATTTCTCTACATCCCCACCAACATTTGTTATTTTATTTTTTATAGTAGTCATCTTAATAGGCTTGAAGTAAAATGCCTTGTCTGCATCAATTGAGATGATTAGGCATTTTCCCTCTTCACTCTGTTAATGTGGTATAGTACATTTTTAGATTTTTTTTTATGTTGAAACATCCTTGCATTCGATTCCAAAAATAAATTCCACATGCTCATGGCATATAATCCTTTTAACACATAATTAGATTTGGTTTGCTAGTATTTTGTAGAGGACAAACATGGTATCAATGTTGTAAGGGGTATTGATATGTAGTTTTCTTTTCTTATAGTGTCTGTCTTAGTTCATTCAGGCTGCTATGACAAAATACCATAAACTGGGTAGCTTATATTAATAAATAGCAACTTATTTCTCACCGTCCTGGAGGCTGGGAAGTCCAAAATGCTGATGCTGTCACATTCAATTCAAATGATGCTGTCAGGTCTGGTGAGACCCTGCTTTGTGGCTCATAGACAGCACTCACTGTGTCTTCATTTGTGGAGGTGACAAACTATCTCTCTGTGGTTTCTTTTATAAGGGCACTAATCCCATTCATGAGGGCTCCACCCCATGACCTAATTACCTCCCAAAGGTCCTGACTCTGAATACCATAACCTTGGGGGCTAGAATTTCAATGTACAAATTGGTTGATGGGTTTTGGATTTCCAGGATTTTGTTCATTTAATCTAGGTTCTAAAATTTTTCAGCATGCAATCGCTCATAGTACTCTTGTATAATGAGTATATGAAAATCATAAAGGGAGACATTACAACTACTTCTACAGAAATAAATTATTTTATTTTTATTTTTAATTTTTAAATTTTTATTTCTATGGAATTAGTTGTAATGTCTCTCCTTTATGATTTTAGTGGTTTGAGTGTCTTCCATTTTTCATTAGTTCATCTAGCAAAAGATGTCAACTTTGTTAAATTTTTCAAAAACACAACTTTTGGTTTCATGACTTTATCTTCTTTCTATTCTACATTTCATTTATCTTTGTTCTAATCTTTATTTCTTTTTTTTCTGGTAGCTTTGAGTTTAGTTTGTTCTTTTTCTGGTACCCTAAGTTGTAAAGTTAAGCTATTGATTTGAGACCTTTTCTATTTTTGAATGTGAGCATTTATAGCTATAAATCTCCCCCTTAGCACTTCTTTTGTTGCATCTCATAAGTTTAGTATATTGTGTTTTCATTTTCATTAATCTCTACATATTTTATAATTTCCATTGGAATGTATTCTTTGACCCATTGGTTGTTTAAGAATATGTTGTTTAATTTCCTCAATTTTGTATACTTTTATCTCTTTTATTGATTTCTAACTTTGCTTTGTTGTGGTCAGAGAAGATACCATATACAGTATTTATCTTAGTGAATATATTGAGATTGAATTTTTGGCCTAACACCTGTTCTATTCAGGAACCCAGTGAGCACTTGGGAAAAATGTGTAAGCTGCTGTTGCTTTGTAGAGTGTTTTGTACATATCTGTTAGATCTAGTGGCTTATTAAGTCCTATGATTTCTTATTTATCTTCTGTCTGGTTGTTCCATCCATCATTAACAACAGGGTGTTGGATTCTCTAACTATTATGTAGAACTGTCTATTTCTCCTTTCAGTCTGTCAGTTTTTGCTATATATATATAAATATAGATATAGATATATATAGAGAGAGATAGGCTTATGTTACATACATGTTTATAATTTGTATACCTTCTTACTGTTTTTTTAATATATAATATCCTTCATTGTGTCTTGTAATCTTTGCTGATTTAAAAATCTATCTTGTCTAATGTTAGTATAGCCACCCTTGCTCTCTCGGTTACCAATTGTACCAAGTATCTTTTTCCATTCTTTTACTTTCAATCTATTTGTGTCTTTGGATCTAAAATTAATCTCTTGTAGACAGAATATAATTGGAATGCTTTTTATCCATTTTGCCAGTCTGTCTTTTGATTGGAGAGTTTAATCTATTTACATTTAAAGTAATCACTTATAAGAAGGGATTTACTTCTGTCATTTTGCTATTTGTTTTCTATATGCCTTATAGTTTTTGAGGTCACTTTCTAATTTCCCCATGTATGCAGCTGCTTTTGAATGCTGTAGTCTTTGGTATCTGATTCTCAGAAAGCAAGAACAAATCAAAGAAGAAGGAAGTAAAGAGGGCACTGGGCTTCAGTCCCCTGGAAGTCACTGCAGCTAGAGGTGGAGGAGTTTGCAAAAATTACAGGAGGTGCCACAACAATGAGTACCACCTCTTTGACTGCAACTCTTTTAACAAAGTCCTTTTTAGCCACTCTGGACCTCCCAAGTTGTGTGAAGTTTGCTCTAGGAACATGTATGTGTACAGCTGTTTGCCAAGGGGTTGGAGCTAGGAGATGAGTAATGGCTACTGAGCTAAGAGTTGAAATTTGTCCAAAACTAACCGCAATTTACCATCCAATTCTTCCCCTGAAAGTTGCAAGCCTTCAATAGACTTTACAGTTCCAAAACAGTTATATCAGATTCTGTCAGTGCAATTGTTGTCTAGGTAAAGAGACAGATTCCTGGTATTTCCTACTCTGCCTTCTTCCCAGAATCCTGCAATATTAAAGTCTACTTTGTATGACTTCTGTATTGCCACTATTAGTTACAGCTTGCATAACATCTTCTCCCATCATTTTACTTTCAATCTATTCTTGTCTTTGAATCTCAATTTATCTCATGTATTGAATCTCAGTTTTTCTCATGTACAACCTATAGTTCAGTCATGTTTTCTTAATCCACTCTGCTGTCTGCCTTTTCATTGAAGGTATTTGTGTATTCTTATTTAACATAATAACTGGTAAAGTAGGATTTACGACTGCCATTTTGCTATCTGTTTTCTATATATCTTTGTGCTTCTTGTTTATTCTCCATTAGTTCCCTTTGGTTTTTGAAGAAATATTTTTTAGTGTCCTATTCTAAATCTCTTGTTTCTTTTACCATATTTTTTAGTTATTTTGTTAGTAACTTTCCTAGGGATTATAATTAGCATCTTAACTCAATCTAGTTTATACTGATACCTCCATTATCTCCTCCCTCCTTTGGTATCATTGCTATACCTGTTATATCTGTAAACATAATGGCTTATTACATTTTATATATGTATATTTTAAACTAGGCCTCAATTGAACCAAAGTTTTTCCCTAGCTCCTGTTTCCTCTTGCAGATATAAACTGAAACTTACTTTAAAAGTCTATTCCTTATTACTGAACTTTTCTTTCTTCAAACTTTTGGGACCTCTTTTATTTATCCAACTTTCAGCCAGTTATGAATAGAGAGTTGAATAAAGAGATTCCTTAGAAATTGCCTGTATCTGTATACATAATACATAATAAGTCCATCAACACACTTGCATAATTGTTTTATGCGGTTGTCTTTTATATCAGATAGGAGAAGAAATGTGTTACCATAAAATATATTTATACTGTTATATATATATATATCCCTACATAGTTACCATTATCAATGCTTTGTATGTCTTCATGTGGACCTGAACTGCCATTAAGTGTCCCCTAAATCTTGGCTCCTTTATATTTCCTTTAACTGTTGCTTGAATATTAAACAGATTATTTTTTAATTTATCCCTCTAAAAGAAACCAGATGTTAGTTTCAACATTCTGCTTAAAAATCTGCTTAGTCAAGTCCATTGGTTAATTAGGTATATCTTATATTTTCCACATAACAGTGGGTAAGACGTATCTACCACTACATGTAACGCTACACGTAACAGGTACCTACCACTACACACAGCAAAAGTTCCTTTTCTCTAGCTTTCAATAACATGTTACTCACCAACAGCCTCCATAAGGACTTCTACCAAGACAATCCCCTTATTATTACAAGTATCCATGTAACTTTTGTATCGTTAGTACCAAGTGTATTGGTACCAGGTATTGTTGGCACCAGCAGCAGTGTCAAAGAGAAGTGGCTTATTTATGACACTCTATGAAATGCAGCATCCCATGTGTGCCAAAAGAACTATGCATGTGGTCATGGAATAAGATCTTTTTCAGATATGAAGACAATAAACGATAAAAATTTGATTTATTACTACTAATGTGATGTTAAATGGATGCCAAGGAATAGGATACTTACTTTAATAAGTACAATAAATATTGTTTGACTTACAAAGATTCTTCCTTGTTCAGATAAGATATTTAGTTTGTTCTATCGGCCATGATTTCTTCAAATATTCACAATTATCTTCAACAAAAGTGGATAAGTTAAGTAATTGAGAAAAGCTGAAAAGGAATAGGAAGGCAAAAAAGAAAAAAGAGAGAATCGGACAAGGTAGAGTTGGCACTCCTAGATGGTTTTGCTGAGTAAAGTCAATTTCTAAGGAATCTCTTTATTCAACTCTCTATTCATAACTGACTGAAAGTTGGATAAATAAAAGAGGTCCCAAAAGTTTGAAGAAAGAAAATTTCAGTAATAAGGAATAGACTTTTAAAGTAAGTTGCAGTTTATATCTGCAAGAGGAAACAGGAGCTAGGGAAAAACTTTGGTTCAATTGAGGCCTAGTTTAAAATATACAAGTTTGAGCCTGGAGAGACTGACAACCTGAAAAATAGGAATTTTTCCTCAAATTCTCTATTTTGCTGTGCATTTTTGGATTTCAAAACAAAGCACAGAATGCTCCAAAAATGTTACCAAGGAGGACCTTTAAAATGCCTAGAAAATAAGCCAAGCAGTAACCTCTCCTTGGACAGTTCAGAGATGTGACAGTTAATCATTTCAATCCAAGGAGATGTCTAAGGAGTATGATACTGATTTTTCTCACCTTATCTATCTAGTACTGGACTTATGAGGAAAGCTCCAATATAATTAAGTCACTCAACAGAAATTATTTTGATCCACTGAAATGTTCCAAGAACCTGGGTCTATTTGAGGATATCAGAGTTTATTTAGGGATGAAATAGACTTGTAAAGACATCATTATAATTCATTCTAATAAGTACCATTATATAAGAATATGCAGTGTTAAGAAATCACACAAAAATGGTAACAGAGCTGCCAAGAGTTTGGCAAAAACATAGACTCAATTTGAACTGAATCCTGACAAATGAGTTCAACTTAAAAAGAAATGAGGCAGATCTATATATGTTGACCAGCAACATTTTCCAAGGCACACTGAACAGCACGAAAGGCAAGTTACAGAACAAAATGTGTATTATGTTCTCTCTCCCATAAGAAAAAAATTGTACTTCATGTGTACACCTACATAAGTATGCATTTATACATATGGAAATACATTTAGGCATATGTCTAAAATAACATAACCCAACAAGTAATAGCAGTTACTTCTTGAAAGGGGAGGGGAGGGGAGGGAAGAACATAGGAGTAATATAACAAGATTCCCCTATGTTCCTATATTTACATACGATTAGAAACGTTTTCAGCATATAGCTTCACACATTATCTTCATGGCCACCCAGTTTCAGTCTTCCAGGGGTTATCATTCGCACTGAAGTCTAAATGAAGAGCTTGCTTGCAGGGGCTGTGCAGTGTATTGTTCACATAAAATACCATGTGAATGATGCCCCAGGAGTTGTGAGACTTGACCATGGTAAGTAGAGTCACTGGTTTTCAAATTTCAGTGGCCTTAAAATACAAAGTCTCATCAAGTAGTGAGGATGTAGAAGAGCAGAGGCAGTGAAAATAGCAGGCCCAAAGCACGGCTTACAAGAGAACTTGAAGTGTTCTTGAAAGTGAGTAGTGAGGACAGGCAATCACAGAAAATGAATCTCTAAATATAGGTCTTGGTCATATTATGAAGAAATTTCTACTTTTTTGTTTGAGATATGTAATCAAGAAAGTGACGTGATCTGATTTGATATTTAGAAAGATAACTGGCAACAATATGGAGTTGTAGTGGGGAGAAGTGGAGCAAATGTGGTAGAAAGAACGGTTAGAAGGGCTGTGGCAATCGGTGAACGAACATGAGGATAGGCACTAAGAAATAGCGGTAGAGATGACTGTGATAAGTCAAATTTAATCAATTTTAATAGATAATTGAATGTAAGAAGTGACAGGGATGTCAAGGATGACTTCAAGACCCCAAATCAAGATTTCAAGCAAGATGTCTGAGAAAATGAAAGATCGCGCTGACTTGCATGCTAAGTCGTGGAGTTCCTGACCTAAATCATAACTTGTGTCAGGAATGGTCTCAGAGCCTCAGGTGGGGTCGAGCCTGCCAGTGGGCACTCACTAATTGGTCCCGCATTAGATGCACTGAGTCAGATAGGTCATTGCATTGTGTCATAAGCAGCTTACATTTCTCAGTCTTATTCCTAAAAATATTATAACTTGGTCAAATTCCTTACTAAAGTGTGTCTACAGTAGTTCCTTAATCTGACAGTCATGTAATGCTTTAAAAGAAACAGTACATTTTGAACTTATTCTCCATAAACTAATACTGCCTCTTACTAATACGTTATTTCCAATCACTCAAAACCCATTTAAAACATTTATTAAATCATTTTGCTACATATTTACATTAGGATTCTTACTCCACAATTTTCCAAATTATTATTTTCCTATTAAAAAAATAGAGTAGCATTTGCCTATCTTCTGCCTCTTGAACATTTCTTATTCTTTTGGATTATCAAATACCAACAATCATATCTCCAGGTTTTCTGAAGATTATGTATATAAGACAGCTGCATCCTGAACTTAAGATGCACAAGTGAGATCTTTAGGACTCTTACCTTAATATTCTGCATTCATTCCCTGAGGCAGATATAAATTTAACTTATTTGAAACACAGCATTAGAAAGCCAGTTTGTCTGGATTCCAATAAGCAAGCTGGAGAGCAATAGATGATGGGATTAGGGATGGGGAAGGGCCAGATCATGTAGGCAAATTAGCATAAACTGAAAATCTAGGCATATCTAGAGAGCCATCAAACCATTACATCATTTCAGTTCTGTCTGAATAAATGAGCAATCAAGTCAACTCTCAATTTTATACTCCCATGCTGGTTTGCTCACTATGTATATATACCTAGCATTAGATAGTAACAATAACAGTAAATATTTATAGAGTTTTTTTGTTTTTTGTTTTTTTTTTACTAAGTACCAGGTGCTGTTAAGTTGTTTACATACCTAATCTCATTGATTTCTCATAATATGCCTACAAGGCAGTATATTAGCATTCACTTAAAGAACAAACTCCATTCTATCTAGTTTAAATGAAGAATTATTTCATCATAGAATATTATATAGCTTGCATAATCATGGTAAGAGTTGAAGAAACAGATTCAGAGTTGAGTTTAAAGGGAACAGTTCCAAAGGTCACACCATAAAATCAGTGCTGCCTCTTCTAAGATCGGAAAGTCATTGGCGCCAAAACTAACACTGGTTAGGAAGTCACAACAGCCAGGTGGCTGCTACAATCAGAGAACTTCCATCAACCAGAAGCTGCTATAGCTGCCAGCTTACGAATGTTCTGAGCTAGCTACAATCTGCACTAGCAGAATGGATGTTTCATGTCCTGCCTCTTGGCATCTACAAAGCAAATGACTGGGCATGGTGAACTCTGCTTAATGCTACCACAGAACAAACTAAATGCCTCTACTACCTCTTTACCAGAAAAAAAAAAAAAAAAAGCAAAAGCTGAAAAATACATCATCTACCTCACTTTAGCCTTTCAAATCTCAAGACAGTTCATTGTAACTTATTTGGATCCATAGCTGCAAGACTGAGAGTTGTAGTGTTTTTTAATTGACCTCATTAGTATGTAATTACCAGAAAACAAAATTTTCCCATTATAAATGTAGAGTTCAATGATTTTTGAGAAATTACAGTTATGTAACTAATTTCCAAGATGTATATAGAACACAATCAAAGCATAGAACATGCTCACTGCCCTAAAATGTTCCCTGGTTGTATTCATCTGTTTTCACACTGCTAAAAAGACATACCCAGGACTGGGTAACTTATAAAGGAAAGAGGTTTAATTGACTCACAGTTCCAGGTGGCTGGGGAGGCCTCACAATCATGACAGAAGGTGAAGGGGAAGCAAGACACTCCGTACACGGCAGCAGGCAAGAGACAGCATATGCAAGGGAACTCCCCTTTGTAAAACTATCAGACCTCATGAGACTTATTCACTAGCATGAGAATAGTATGGGGGAAACCGCCCCCATAACTCAATTATCACCACCTGACCCCACTCTTGACACATGGGGATTATTACAATTCAAGGTGAGATTTGGGTGGGGACACAGCCAAACCATGGAAAAAAGGATAATCCTTCCCAGTGTTCCTTCCCAATCGATTATTGTTCCTTCCCAGTCAATTATTGCCTGCCATGACATGCCCGAGACAACCACAGATCTACTTTCTATCACTACAGTTTTGACTTTTCCATAATTTTATATAAGTACAATTATATCTTACATAGTCTTTTGTGTCTGGCATTTATTTTTAGCATAAGGCTTTTAAGTTTACATGCTGTTGCATATATCAATAGTAGTTTGTTCCTTTTTATTGCTGAGTAATATTCAATTACATGGAAATAACACAATTTGTTTATCCATTAACCTAAATGGACATTTAGATTGTTTCTAGTTTGGGGCTACCAAGAATACGGTATTATGAACATTCACTTATAAGTCCATAAACATATGTTTTCATTTTAATGAATGAACTCCTAGAAATAGGATTGTTGGGTCACAAGGACACGTATGTTTGCATGTTTAAATTTATAAAAATTTGTCAAACTATTTTCCAAAGGAGTCATACCATTTTGCATTCCCATTAGCAATGTATGAGAATTTGCAGAAACTCTATATCCTTACCAGAACTTGATACTACAATTCTTCCCCTATTCAAGCTAGTCAGTGTGTGGTATGTTCCAGTTTAATTTGCATTTTTCCTAATGATTTATGATGATGAATTTTATGGCATTTTCATGTGTTGGTCACATAACTTTTTGTGTGAAGTATCTGTTCAAATGTTATATTCATTTTTATCCTGTTATTTGTCTTCTTAGTATTCTTCTGAAAATGTTGATTATATATTCTAGATAGGAGTCCTTTGTTATATAAATGATTGACAAATATTTTGCTCCGGTCTATGGTTCGTCCTTTCATTTTCTTTCAAAGAGCAAAAGTTTGGATGATTTATCTTTTTTTTCTTTTATGTTTCATGCTTTTTCTGAGTCCTTTCTAAAAGACCTTAGCCTAACCCAAGTTCACAAACAATTGTATCTATGTTTCTATCTAGGGTTTTATCTTCTATGTTTAAATCTCTGATACATTTTAATTTTTTTTTTTTTTCCTGAGATGGAGGCTTGCTCTGTCCCCAGGCCGGAGCACCCTGGCCCAATCTCGGCTCACTGCAACTCCACCTACTGGGTTCAAGCCATTCTCCTGCCTCAGCCTCCCCAGTAGCTGGGACTACAGGCATGCACCACCACACCTAGCTAATTTTTGTGTTTTTAGTAGAGATGGGGTTTCACCATGTTGGCCAGGAAGGTCTCAATCTCCTGACCTCATGATCTGCCTACCTTGGCTTGAATGTGGTATAATTCAAATTTGAGGTTCATTTTTGTGAATATGCTGTCCAATTGTTTCACACCATTCGTTGAAAAGATTATCCTTTTTTCCATTGAATTGGCTTCATATCCCTGTTCAAAGTCAGTTGAATATATATATTAATGGGTCTATTTCTCAACTATATTCTGTTCCATTAATCCAGATTAGTGGTTCTCAAAGTGCGGTCTGACTCCCAGAGATCCTTTCAAGGGTTCTTGAACTCAGATTTATTTTTGTAATAATACTAAAACATTATTTACTTTTTTCTCTCTCATTCTCTCAAATGTTCAATGGATGGACTTTTCTAGAGGATTATGTGTGATATTACAGCAAATGTAATGCAGAAACAGAAATGAGAATCCAGCATTAATAAAGAGCTATTTTTAAAATTTGCAAAAATATAAAATAATGCAACTTTTCTCACTAATTTGGATGTGCATCTGGGAATTTAAAGTTATTTTTATAAAAATGTATAGTTCAACAAGGAGATTATAATTAAAGTGCACATTTAAAATAAATAGGTAAAATTCTATGTTTAAAATTTATTTAATTTTTAAAGTTAAATATAAAACATGTGGTAGATATCAACATATATAACCCATTTAACTCATATAAACAAAAACTTGAAACTTCATTGGAGTGTAAAGGGATACTGAGAAGAAGAATTTGAAGACACACTGACATTTATTACTCCTATGCCAATACCGTTCTGTATTGATTAATCTAGTATCATAGTAAATCTTGAAATCAGATCATGTCAGCCTTTCAAATATGATATTCTTTAAGAACATGATTATACTGATTTTATTGTTTCTTTTTAAAGCAGCTTAAAAATATTAGATAACACAAATTTATCTTACAGTTTTGTAGGGCATAATCAAGTTGTCCACATGGTTCTGTTCCTTTATGGAAACTCTAGGGGGAAAAAAACAGAAAACTATTTCCCATTGGCAAGTTATTGGCAGAATACAATTCCTTGTAAATACTGAGGACCCCATTTCCTTGCTGGCTTTCAGTTGAGGGCTGTTCCCAGCTCTTAGAAGCCACATTTATTCTTTGGTTTGTGGTCTCATCCTGCATCTTCAAAACCAGCAAGAGTTGGTTCTCATGTTTCAAATCCCTCCTCCTTTTCATGTCTCATCTATCTGATGCAACATTGGGCCTTTAAGGACCCATATATACAGAGCCATCTGGTTAATCCAGGACAATCTCACCATCTCAAGGTTCATATCATTAGCCACATTTGTAAAGTCACTTTTGTCCATGCAAGATAATATAGTCACAGGTTCCAGGAATTAGGGGATGGACATTTTTTTTGGGTGGTGGTGAGGGAAGGTATAAGTCTGACTACGACAATTAATTATATTATTCTAGATTATTTGCATTTCCATATAAACTTTAGAAGCAGCTTGTCAATTTCCACCAAAAAAAATCTGCTTGGGTTTTTGTTGTGATTTTGTTGAATTTCTAAATCAATCTGGAGAGATTTGAGTAAAGGACTCCATTTTTTAAGACTTCTCTATTTTTTCTTAGCCATGTTTTACAGCTTTCAGTTGTAAAGAATACACAGTTTTTGCACATTTTACTAAATTTTCTCTAAGTATCCCATAATTTTGGATACCATTATAAATGTTATTTTAAAAATTATTCATTGCTAAAATGTCTATTAAAACACTGTTGATTTTTGTGTATTAGTTTTATAACCATTGATCTTACTAAACACTTATTAGTTCCAGTAGCTTTTATATAAATTCATTAAATTTTATTTTAGTCAATTGTTTATCTTCCATTAAAGTCAATTTTATTTAATATCAGTCTTTGCATCCTTTATCTATTTCTTTTCCTTTTATTTCCATTTTGTCAGTTTTTAGATCACGTGTTTTGAAACTCTGTTATTAGACAGTGTGCTAGGTCATTCTTGCATTGCTATAAAGAAACACCAGAGACTGGGTAATTTATAAAGAAAAGAGGCTTAATTGTCTCATGGTTCTTCAGGCTTTACAGGAAACATGGTGTGGGCCTCTGCTCAGCTCCTAGGGAGGCCTCAGGAAGCTTATAATCATGGTAGAAGGTAAAGGGGAAACAGGTATATCACATGGCAAAGGCAGGAGCAAGAGAGAGAGAGTGTGAGAAGTGCTACACACTTTTAAAAAACATATCATCTCGGGAGGACTCACTATAATGAAGACAGCACTAAGTCATGAGGGATCCGCCCCCATCATGCAAACACCTCCCAATAAGCTTCACCTCCAGCACTGGGAATCAAAATTCAACATGAGATTTGGGTGGGGACAAATATTCAAACTATAACAAAAAGTTACACGTTTATATTTAATTGACCCTTTTTAAATTATGAAATGTCACTTTTTATCTCTGGTAAAATTCCTTGTTCTTAAGTCCACTTTGTTATTACAGGAGATACCTCAGTTTTCTTTCGGCTATGGTTGGCATAATATATCTTTCACCATTATTTTCCTTCTCATCTATTTTTCTATTTACATTTAAAATGCATTCCTTTAGAAAGAATATAGTTGTCTTAATTTTGTATCCAATCTGACAATCCTTTGTCTATTTTTAATTAGAATGCTGAGACTACTTACTTTTATTATGCTTATAAATACAGATATTTTACATGTACTCCTTCACCATTTGTTTTTCTGTTTGTCCCATCTGTTCTTTGTTACTTTTTCTCTCTTTTCCTTCTTTTGGATTGTTTTTTTTTATTATTCTACCTACCTCCATTAGTGGCTTATTTTCTTTTTTTTTTTTCTTCTTTTTTTTTTTTCTTTTTTTCTTTTTTTTTTTTTTGAGACAGAGTCTTGCTCTGTCGCCCAGGCTGGAGTGTTGGAGTGCAGTGACACGATCTCGGCTCACTGCAAGCTCCGCCTCCCGAGTTCACGCCATTCTGCTGCCTCAGCCTCCCGAGTAGCTGGGACCACAGGCAACCGCCACTACGCCTGGCTAATTTTTTGTGTTTTTTAGTAGAGACAGGGTTTCACTGTGTTAGCCAGGATGGTCTTGATCTCCTGACCTCATGATCCGCCCGCCTCGGCCTCCCAGAGTGCTGGGATTACAGGCGTGAGCCACCACGCCTGGCCTGTGGCTTATTTTCTATACATGCTTTTATTTGTTTGTTTTAGGGGTTTGTTTTTACTACATAGTTTAAAATAGGTACCTTTATATTTTTACCTTTATATTTCTATCTTCAAAAATAACATTGCTATAGTTTACACCATTATTGCAGAATACTTCCATTTTCTCTCTCTCATTCAATTCTCATTGACAGCGCTGTGCCTTGTTCCATGTACACTGGTGTACATGTGTATTATAACAATGTGTAGGCCAGGCACAGTGGCTCACGCCTGTAATCCCATTACTTTGGGAGGCCGAGGCAGGCTGATCATGAGGTCAGGAGGTCGAGACCATCCTGGCTAACAGTGAAACTCTGTCTCGACTAAAAATACAAAAAAATTAGCTGGGTGTGGTGGCACACACCTATAATCCCAGTTACTCAGGAGTCAGGAGGCTGAGGCAGGAGAATGGTGTGAACCTGGGAGAAAGAGCTTGCAGTGAAAGGCCAACATTGCACTACTGTACTCCAGCCTGGGCAACAGAGCAAGATTCCAGCTTAAAAAAAAAAAAAAAAAAAAAAAAGTGTATTCTGTCAATGTTGAGTGAAGTGTTCCATAAATTTTATTTTTACATGTGTTATAAACCCCACAATACAATCCTATTTTTGCTTTTACTTTTTTTTTATCTTTTAAGGGATTTTTAACGTGAACTTAAAACAATCTTTATTTTCATCCACCCAAATTTTATCTGATACCAATTTTCTTCTGCCTGAGAAAATTCCTCTAACATTCATTGAAGTGCAGGTCTGCTGGCAAATAATTCTTTGAGCTTCCAATTGTTTGAAAAAGATCTTTTGGGCGGAGCAAGATGGCCGAATAGGAACAGCTCCAGTCTCCAACTCCCAGCGCGAGCAACACAGAAGACCGGTGATTTCTGCATTTTCAACTGAGGTACTGGGTTCATCTCACTGGGGAGTGCCGGACGATCGGTGCTGGTCAGCTGCTGCAGCCCGACCAGCGAGAGCTGAAGCAGGGCGAGGCATCGCCTCACCTGGGAAGCGCAAGGGGGAAGGGAATCCCTTTTCCTAGCCAGGGGAACTGAGACACACAACACCTGGAAAATCGGGTAACTCCCACCCCAATTTTGCGCTTTAAGCAACCAGGCACACCAGGAGATCATATCCCACACCTGGCCGGGAGGGTCCCACGCCCACGGAGCCTCCCTCATTGCTAGCACAGCAGTCTGTGATCTACCGGCAAGGCAGCAGCGAGGCTGGGGGAGGGGCGCCCGCCATTGCTGAGGCTTAAGTAGGTAAACAAAGCTGCTGGGAAGCTCCAACTGGGTGGAGCTCACAGCAGCTCAAGGAAACCTGCCTGTCTCTGTAGTCTCCACCTCTGGGGACAGGGCACAGCTACACAACAACAACAACAACAACAAAAAAGCAGCAGAAACCTCTGCAGACGCAAACGACTCTGTCTGACAGCTTTGAAGAGAGCAGTGGATCTCCCAACACGGAGGTTGAGATCTGAGAAGGGACAGACTGCCTGCTCAAGTGGGTCCCTGACCCCTGAGTAGCCTAACTGGGAGACATCCCCCACTAGGGGCAGTCTGACACCCCACACCTCACAGGGTGGAGTACACCCCTGAGAGGAAGTTTCCAAAGCAAGAATCAGACAGGTACACTCGCTGTTCAGAAATATTCTATCTTCTGCAGCCTCTGCTGCTGATACCCAGGCAAACAGGGTCTGGAGTGGACCTCAAGCAATCTCCAACAGACCTACAGCTGAGGGTCCTGACTGTTAGAAGGAAAACTATCAAACAGGAAGGACACCTACACCAAAACCCCATCAGTACATCACCATCATCAAAGACCAGAGGCAGATAAAACCACAAAGATGGGGAAAAAGCAGGGCAGAAAAGCTGGAAATTCAAAAAATAAGAGCACATCTCCCCCGGCAAAGGAGCGCAGCTCATCGCCAGCAACGGATCAAAGCTGGACGGAGAATGACTTTGACGAGATGAGAGAAGAAGGCTTCAGTCCATCAAATTTCTCAGAGCTAAAGGAGGAATTACGTACCCAGCGCAAAGAAACTAAAAATCTTGAAAAAAAAGTGGAAGAATTGACGGCTAGACTAATTAATGCAGAGAAGGTCATAAACGAAATGAAAGAGATGAAAACCATGACACGAGAAATACGTGACAAATGCATAAGCTTCAGTAACCGACTCGATCAACTGGAAGAAAGAGTATCAGCGATTGAGGATCAAATGAATGAAATGAAGCGAGAAGAGAAACCAAAAGAAAAAAGAAGAAAAAGAAATGAACAAAGCCTGCAAGAAGTATGGGATTATGTAAAAAGACCAAATCTACGTCTGATTGGGGTGCCTGAAAGTGAGGGGGAAAATGGAACCAAGTTGGAAAACACTCTTCAGGATATCATCCAGGAGAACTTCCCCAACCTAGTAGGGCAGGCCAACATTCAAATCCAGGAAATACAGAGAACGCCACAAAGATACTCCTCGAGAAGAGCAACTCCAAGACACATAATTGCCAGATTCACCAAAGTTGAAATGAAGGAAAAAATCTTAAGGGCAGCCAGAGAGAAAGGTCGGGTTACCCACAAAGGGAAGCCCATCAGACTCACAGCAGATCTCTCGGCAGAAACTCTACAAGCCAGAAGAGAGTGGGGGCCAATATTCAACATTCTTAAAGAAACGAATTTTAAACCCAGAATTTCATATCCAGCCAAACTAAGTTTCATAAGTGAAGGAGAAATAAAATCCTTTACAGACAAGCAAATGCTTAGAGATTTTGTCACCACTAGGCCTGCCTTACAAGAGACCTTGAAGGAAGCACTCAACATGGAAAGGAACAACCGGTACCAGCCATTGCAAAATCATGCCAAAATGTAAAGACCATCGAGGCTAGGAAGAAACTGCATCAACTAACGAGCAAAATAACCAGTTAATATCATAATGGCAGGATCAAGTTCACACATAACAATCTTAACCTTAAATGTAAATGGACTAAATGCTCCAATGAAAAGACACAGACTGGCAAACTGGATAAAGAGTCAAGACCCATCAGTCTGCTGTATTCAGGAGACCCATCTCACACGCAGAGACATACATAGGCTCAAAATAAAGGGATGGAGGAAGATTTACCAAGCAAATGGAGAACAAAAAAAAGCGGGGGTTACAATCCTAGTCTCTGATAAAACAGACTTTAAACCATCAAAGATCAAAAGAGACAAAGAAGGCCATTACATAATGGTAAAGGGATCAATTCAACAGGAAGAGCTAACTATCCTAAATATATATGCACCCAATACAGGAGCACCCAGATTCATAAAGCAAGTCCTTAGAGACTTACAAAGAGACTTAGACTCCCATACAATAATAATGGGAGACTTCAACACTCCACTGTCAACATTAGACAGATCAACGAGACAGAAAGTTAACAAGGATATCCAGGAATTGAACTCATCTCTGCAGCAAGCAGACCTAATAGACATCTATAGAACTCTCCACCCCAAATCAACAGAATATACATTCTTCTCAGCACCACATAGTACTTACTCCAAAATTGACCATATAATTGGAAGTAAAGCACTCCTCAGCAAATGTACAAGAACAGAAATTATAACAAACTGTCTCTCAGACCACAGTGCAATCAAACTAGAACTCAGGACTAAGAAACTCAATCCAAACCGCTCAACTACATGGAAACTGAACAACCTGCTCCTGAATGACTACTGGGTACATAACGAAATGAAGGCAGAAATAAAGTTGTTCTTTGAAACCAATGAGAACAAAGATACAACATACCAGAATCTCTGGGACACATTTAAAGCAGTGTGTAGAGGGAAATTCATAGCACTAAATGCCCACAAGAGAAAGCAGGAAAGATCAAAAATTGACACTCTAACATCGCAATTAAAAGAACTAGAGAAGCAAGAGCAAACACATTCCAAAGCTAGCAGAAGGCAAGAAATAACTAAGATCAGAGCAGAACTGAAGGAGATAGAGACACAAAAAACCCTCCAAAAAATCAATGAATCCAGGAGTTGGTTTTTTGAAAAGATCAACAAAATTGACAGACCACTAGCAAGACTAATAAAGAAGAAAAGAGAGAAGAATCAAATCGACGCAATTAAAAATGATAAAGGGGATATCACCACCGACCCCACAGAAATACAAGCTACCATCAGAGAATACTATAAACACCTCTACGCAAATAAACTGGAAAACCTAGAAGAAATGGATAATTTCCTGGACACGTACACTCTTCCAAGACTAAACCAGGAAGAAGTTGAATCCCTGAATAGACCAATAGTAGGCTCTGAAATTGAGGCAATAATTAATAGCCTACCAACCAAAAAAAGTCCAGGACCAGATGGATTCACAGCTGAATTCTACCAGAGGTATAAGGAGGAGTTGGTACCATTCCTTCTGAAACTATTCCAATCAATAGAAAAAGAGGGAATCCTCCCTAACTCATTTTATGAGGCCAACATCATCCTGATACCAAAGCCTGGCAGAGACACAACAAAAAAAGAGAATTTTAGACCAATATCCCTGATGAACATCGATGCAAAAATCCTCAATAAAATACTGGCAAACCGGATTCAACAACACATCAAAAAGCTTATCCACCATGATCAAGTGGGCTTCATCCCTGGGATGCAAGGCTGGTTCAACATTCGCAAATCAATAAACATAATCCAGCATATAAACAGAACCAAAGACAAGAACCNACATTCGCAAATCAATAAACATAATCCAGCATATAAACAGAACCAAAGATAAGAACCACATGATTATCTCAATAGATGCAGAAAAGGCTTTTGACAAAATTCAACAGCCCTTCATGCTAAAAACTCTCAATAAATTCGGTATTGATGGAACGTACCTCAAAATAATAAGAGCTATTTATGACAAACCCACAGCCAATATCATACTGAACGGGCAAAAACTGGAAAAATTCCCTTTGAAAACTGGCACAAGACAGGGATGCCCTCTCTCACCACTCCTATTCAACATAGTGTTGGAAGTTCTGGCTAGGGCAATTAGGCAAGAGAAAGAAATCAGGGGTATTCAGTTAGGAAAAGAAGAAGTCAAATTGTCCCTGTTTGCAGATGACATGATTGTATATTTAGAAAACCCCATTGTCTCAGCCCAAAATCTCCTTAAGCTGATAAGCAACTTCAGCAAAGTCTCAGGATACAAAATTAATGTGCAAAAATCACAAGCATTCTTATACACCAGTAACAGACAAACAGAGAGCCAAATCAGGAATGAACTTCCATTCACAATTGCTTCAAAGAGAATAAAATACCTAGGAATCCAACTTACAAGGGATGTAAAGGACCTCTTCAAGGAGAACTACAAACCACTGCTCAGTGAAATAAAAGAGGACACAAACAAATGGAAGAACATACCATGCTCATGGATAGGAAGAATCAATATCGTGAAAATGGCCATACTGCCCAAGGTAATTTATAGATTCAATGCCATCCCCATCAAGCTACCAATGAGTTTCTTCACAGAATTGGAAAAAACTGCTTTAAAGTTCATATGGAACCAAAAAAGAGCCCGCATCTCCAAGACAATCCTAAGTCAAAAGAACAAAGCTGGAGGCATCACGCTACCTGACTTCAAACTATACTACAAGGCTACAGTAACCAAAACAGCATGGTACTGGTACCAAAACAGAGATATAGACCAATGGAACAGAACAGAGTCCTCAGAAATAATACCACACATCTACAGCCATCTGATCTTTGAGAAACCTGAGAAAAACAAGAAATGGGGAAAGGATTCCCTATTTAATAAATGGTGCTGGGAAAATTGGCTAGCCATAAGTAGAAAGCTGAAACTGGATCCTTTCCTTACTCCTTATACGAAAATTAATTCAAGATGGATTAGAGACTTAAATGTTAGACCTAATACCATAAAAATCCTAGAGGAAAACCTAGGTAGTACCATTCAGGACATAGGCATGGGCAAAGACTTCATGTCTAAAACACCAAAAGCAACGGCAGCAAAAGCTAAAATTGACAAATGGGATCTAATTAAACTAAAGAGCTTCTGCACAGCAAAAGAAACTACCATCAGAGTGAACAGGCAACCTACAGAATGGGAGAAAATTTTTGCAATCTACTCATCTGACAAAGGGCTAATATCCAGAACCTACAAAGAACTCCAACAAATTTACAAGAAAAAAACAAACAACCCCATCAAAAAGTGGGCAAAGGATATGAATAGACATTTCTCAAAAGAAGACATTCATACAGCCAACAAACACATGAAAAAATGCTCATCATCACTGGCCATCAGAGAAATGCAAATCAAAACCACAATGAGATACCATCTCACACCAGTTAGAATGGCGATCATTAAAAAGTCAGGAAACAACAGGTGCTGGAGAGGATGTGGAGAAATAGGAACACTTTTACACTGTTGGTGGAATTGTAAACTAGTTCAACCATTATGGAAAACAGTATGGCGATTCCTCAAGGATCTAGAACTAGATGTACCATATGACCCAGCCATCCCATTACTGGGGATATACCCAAAGGATTATAAATTATGCTGCTATAAAGACACATGCACACGTATGTTTATTGCAGCACTATTCACAATAGCAAAGACTTGGAATCAACCCAAATGTCCATCAGTGACAGATTGGATTAAGAAAATGTGGCACATATACACCATGGAATACTATGCAGCCATAAAAAAGGATGAGTTTGCGTCCTTTGTAGGGACATGGATGCAGCTGGAAACCATCATTCTTAGCAAACTATCACAAGAACAGAAAACCAAACACCGCATGTTCTCACTCATAGGTGGGAACTGAACAATGAGATCACTTGGACTCGGGAAGGGGAACATCACACACCGGGGCCTATCATGGGGAGGGGGGAGGGGGGAGGGATTGCATTGGGAGTTATACCTGATGTAAATGACGAGTTGATGGGTGCAGCAGACCAACATGGCACAAGTATACATATGTAACAAACCTGCACGTTATGCACATGTACCCTACAACTTAAAGTATAATAATAATAAATAAATTTAAAAAAAATTAAAAAAAAAAAAAAAAGAAAAAGATCTTTATTTTGCCTTCATTTTACAGTAATATTTGGTATATTTTTTGCTACTTTTAAGATTTTCCCATTGTCACATTTTTTAAAAAATTTTGCTTCTTTTGTGCCTTTGTGTAGCCATACGCATTTTTACTTGGCTTGGGATTCTTTGAGCTTCTTGGATCTGTGAGTTCAAGTTATCATTATCTTGAAAAGAATTTTGGCTAGTTTTCAAGGGGAATGCTTCCAGCTTTTGCCCATTCAGTATGATGGTAGCTGTGGGTTTGTCATAGATGCCTCTTATTATTTTGAAGTATGTTGCTTTGATGCCTAGTTTGTTGGGGGTTTTAAACATGAAGGAATGTTGAATTTTACTGAATGTATTTTTTGTCTCTATCAAGATGATCATGGTGGTTATTGTTTTTAGTTCTGCTCATGGGATAAATCACATTTATTCATTTGTGTATACTGAACCAATCTTGCATCCCAGGAATAAAGCCTGCTTGATCCTGGTGGATTTGCTTTTTGTGTGCTGATGAATTTGATTTGGTAATATTTTGTTGAGCATTTTGCATCTATGTTCATCAGGAATATTGACCTGAAGTTCTCTTTTTTTCTATGTGTCTCATTTGGTATCAGAACGAGGCTGGCCTCATAGAATAAGAAGGAGTCCCTCCTCCATGATTTTTTGGGGATTATTTCAATCGGATTGGTATCAGTTCTTTTTTACATATCTGGTAGAATTAGGCTGTGAATACATTTGGTCCAGGGCTTTTTCTGGTTGGTAGGTGTTTTTCCTGATTCAATTTCAGAACTCATTATTTGTCTGTTCAGGATTTCAATTTCTTCCTGGTTCAATCTTAGGAGGTTGAATGTGTCCAGGAATGTATCCATTTCTTGTGGGTTTCCTAGTTTGTGGATATAGAGGTGTCTGTAATAGTTTCTGAGGTTTTTCATATTTCTATGAGGTCAGTGGTAATGTCACCTTTCTGATTTCTGAGACAAGGATGTCCACTTTCACCACTCCTTTTCAACATAGGACTGAAAAGTCTAGCCAGAGCAATCAGGTAAGAGAAAGAAATAAAAGGCATCTAAATCGGAATAGAGGAAGTCTAACTATCTCTCTTCACAGACAATATGATTCTATACGTAGAAAATGGCACAGTCTCTGCCCAAAGGGCTCCTAGAACTGATAAACAACTTCAGTAGTGCAAGGATGCAAAATCGAGGTATAAAAATCAGTAGCATTTCTTCTATACACCTACAGCATCCAAACTGAGAACCAAATCAGGAATGCAATCCCATTCACATTAGCCACCAAAAGAATAAAATACCTAGCAATACATCTAACCAGGGACACGAAAGATGTCTACAAGGAGAACTACAAAACACTGCTGGAAGAAATCAGAGATAACACAAACAAGTGGAAAAACATTCCAAGTTCATGGTTGGGAATAATCAATATTGTTAAAACGGTCATACAGAACAAAGCAATTACAGATTCAATCCTATTCCTATCAAACTACCAATATCATTTTTCACAGAATTAGAAAAAAAAAAATCTAAAATTTATGTGGAACCAAAAAAGAGCAAGCAATTCTAAGCAAAAAGAATAAAGCTGGAGCCGTCACAGGAGAGTTCCCTTATTCCCCTTGCAGAATGTGTGACAGAGGTGTGGCTTGCTCCACTGCTCAAACCCCTAGTGGAAGTTTGCAGATGGGCAGAGGCAGAAGCTGTGGGGAGTGTTTTTGGCTCCGACCCCATGGCTGCATCTAGGGTGGGTGTCTACCACTCCCAAAGCCCCAGTGGGCGTGTGTTACAGTGTGCTCTTTCAGCTTTGTTGTCTGCAGACAGCTTGTGTTAATCAACTCGATAGACCCTCTGCCTTATCGCAAGGGCAGGGGGCCAGTGGGACAGCCTGAGTTCCTGCCCAGTGTACTGGAAGAATTAGATCACATGTGGGCTGGAAGGGTGAGTGCAAGGTTTTACTGAGTGAGGAGGTGGCTCTCAGTGAGATGGATGGGGAGGCAGGAGTGGGGGATGGAGTTGGAAGATGGTCTTCCCCTGGAGTCAGGCCACTCAGTGGCCAGACTTCTCTCTGACTGCCCCCAGCTGAAATCCCCTTGGTATCCAGACGTCCTTCCTCTTCGCTCTTCCTCTGTTGCATCGTTTCACCGTTGCTGGTCTGACGGTCTGCTGGTATCTGCTGCTGTGTTCCTCTGCTCTTCTCGATGTTCAGCTACTTGTGTGTGTGTCCACTAAGGTCTCAGGTTTATATGGGCAGAGGATGGGGGGCATGGTGGGTCAGAGTAGTCTTAGAAAATGCAACATTTGGGCACAAAAACAGGAATGCCTGTTCTCACTTAGGTCCGCAAGCACAGGCCCGAGGGTGGAGACCTTGCCAGGGACCCTGCCTTTCTCTATCTAGCACTTCCTTGGCGCCACTCCCATATCACCAACTTCAAACTATGTTACAAGTCTACATTAAACAAAACAGCATGATACTGGTATGAAAACAGACACATAGACCAGTGGAAGAGGTTAGAGATCCCAGAAATAAAGCCACACACCTACAACCATCTAATCTTCAACAAAGTTAATTAAAATAAGCAATGGAGAAAGGACTCCCTATTCAATAAATGGTGCTGAGATAACCGGCTAGCCATATCCAGAAGACTGAAACTGTACCCCTTCCATTCAGCATAGGAAAAATCAACTCAAGATGAGTTAAAGATCTAAATATAAGGCCTAAAACTACAAAATCTCTAGAAGAAAACCTAGGAAATGCCATTCTGGACATATTCCTTGGCAAAAAGATTTTATGATGAAGTCTCCAAAAGCAATTGCAACAAAAACAAAAATAAACAAGTGGGACCTAATTAAGCTAAAGAGCTTCTGCACAGCAAAAGAAACTATCAACAGAGTAAACAGACAACCTACAGAATGGGAGAAAAAAAATTGCAAACTAAAGGTCTAATATCCAGAATCTATACAAAACTTAAATCAACAAGCAAAAAACAACTCCATTAAAAAATGGGCAAAAGACCTTAACAGACACTTCTCAAAAGAAGACATACATATGCCCAACACTCATATGAAAAAATGCCCCACATCACTAATCATCAGAGAAGTGAAAATTAAAACCACAATGAGATATCATCTCACACCAGTCAGAATGCTATTTTTTAAAAGTCAAAAAATAACAAATGTTGGCGAGGTTGCAGAGAAAAGGAAACGCTCACACACTGCTGATGGGAATGCAAATTAGTTCAGCCACTGTGGAAAGCACTTTGGAGGTTTCTCAAAGAACTTAAAACAGAACTACCGTTTGACTCAGCAATCCCTTTACTGGGTATATACCCAAAGGAATATTCTACCAAAAAGACACATGCACTCATATGTTCATCACAGTAGTATTCACAATAGCAAAGACATGGAATCAACCTAGATGCCCATCAACAATGAACTGAATAAAGAAAATATGGTATGTGCACCCTGAAACGCTACACAGCCATAAAACAGGACAAAATAATGTTCTTTGCAACAACATGGATGTAGCTGGAAGCCATTATCCTAAGCAAATTAACATAGAAATGAAAAACCAAATACCACACATTCTCATTTATAAGTGGAAGCTAAACACTGAGTACTTACAAACTCAAAAAGGAGAACAATAGACACCAGGGCTTGCTGGAGGGTGGAAGGTGGGAGGAAAGTGAGGGTTGAAAAACTACCTATCAAGTAACTATGCTCATTACCTGGGTGACAAAATGATTTGTACACCAAACCCCAGAGACATGTAATTCACCCATGTAACAAATCTGTACATGTATCCCCTGAACCTAAAATAAAAGTTAAAGAAAACAAATTTTGGCCAATATTTTCTTCAAAGATTACTTCTTTCCTCTGCCCAATCTTTTCCCCTCATTACCCTTCCTCCCTGAGACTCAAATTAAACGTATGTCAGACACATTGATATTTTCCTATAGGTTGCTGATGCCTTTTAAAATTTTGTTCAATTCCCCACGCCCCACACTTCATTTTCAACTCTCTGGTGCTATGTTGTCAAATTCACTGGCCATTTTTTTCTACCCTGTCTAAAGTGCTACTAATACTCTGCAGTGTATCTTCATTTCAACTGTTGTATTTTCATTGCATTATGTTCTACTGGGAGTCTTCTTCAAATTCTAATTTACTTCTTAATAATGTTTATTTTTTTCCTTTTATATCCTTGAAGAATTTATAAGATAAATAATAGCTGTTTTATGGTCCTTTATGTCAATTTCATCATCTCTGTCACTTCTGGATCTGTTTCTATTGATTTTTCTCTTGGTCATGGGTAATATACTCCTACCTCCCTGCCTGCCAGGAAACTCTTTCACTGGATGCCAAAAATAGTGCTTTTTTGTTTTTTGTTTTTGTTTAAGATGGAGTCTTGGTTTGTCACCCAGGCGGGAGTGCAGTAGTGCAATCTTGGCTCACTGCAACCTCTGCCTCAGCCTCCTGAGTAGCTGGGACTATGGGCATGCGCCACCATGCCTGGCTAACTTTTGTATTTTTTTTTAGTACAGACAGGGTTTCACCATGTTGGCCAGGCTGGTCTCAAACTGCTGACCTCAAGTGACTTGCCTGCCTCAGCCTCCCAAAGTGCTAGGACTACAGGCATGAGCCACTGCACCTGGCAGAAATTCTGAATTTAAAGCTATTGAACGCTAGATTTTATTACATTATTTTAAAGATTGTCCAACTTTGTTCTGGCCTATAGTAAAGTGCCTTTCAGTTTTAGATTGATCTTTTTGTGGCTTTACGGCTTGTTTGTTTTTAATGGCTTATTTGGGGTTTTTTGTTGTTGTTATTGTTTCTCTGGCATGCACAGAACAGTGTTCCCTTTGGGATTATATGTCTCCTGAGATCTCTATCCAATGGCTCATGTTTTATGAAGTTCAGTGACCCTGACTGGAAGAAATGTAGGGTATTCCTAGTCTTATGTACTCCTGGATTTACTTGGCCTACTGTTGCAGGATCCTCAGGGTGTTGCTTTTCTAGCTGGAAACCTCTGTGGCCAGTGGTGCCCTTCCTGAAGTTTTGTTCAGGCCCACTGGGCTCATTCCACCCACTCAGCCTGGCAGGCTGCACTCAGCTCATGCTACCAGCCTGGATCCCATGCCTGTCCAGGGAGACTGAATGGAGCAGCAACAGGTGTGTGAGCACATTCTCACTTATAAGTGGAATATAAGTAGGTCTGGCCACTGCACAGACATGCCAGCTGCTGCAATGGGGCGAGCAGTTTCATGTCAGCATGGGCGCTAGCTCTCCTCAAGGCTGAAGCTGGACCAGGGCACCACCAAGCAGCTTCCACAGCTGGCACCGGAGAACACAGTGTCACTCAGAAGCTTGGAGATGCCAGGAACAACAGGGCCGCAAAGAGGGAGTTACAGCCCTGGCTCAGGGAGTTCCCAGGTCTGGTTCTTTGAAGGGCCACAGCTCCTCTTTCCTTCTTTTCAACCACAACGTGGCAAGCAAGGAATGTCTCAGCCCTGGTTGTGTTACAGCTCCTTTAGCCTTAGTCAGTGGGTCCTGAGTTCTTGTCCTATGCCCAGGAAGAATGAGGCATGCAGACAAGTGGAGGGTGAGCAGGACGAAGAGGAACTTTATTGAGTGACGATAACTCAGAGGAAGCCCTAGAGTGGGTAGCTCCTCTTGGCAGGCAGGTTGTCCTGTGTCTCTGCAGCTCTTGGGAGAGAGGAGGCCCTGGAGTGGGTATCTCTTCTCTGCAGCTGGTCATCTGATGTCTGCTGCTCTCAGCAGAGAGGAGACCGTGGAGTGGGTAGCCAGTCTTCCCAATGTCTGCTCAGCTCTGGCTGAGCCCAGGGCTTTTGTGGGCCTCAGAGGAGAGGAAGTACATGCAGATTTGTCCATGGGTAGCCACAGGCAGGCCCGGAAAAAGCATCACAAACTTCCACTCCAGTCCATGGGACTGACAGCCCGGTCCCCAGCCTTCAGCCTCTTCCTGGACTGAAGGTGGAACCTTACTAGGGACCTGCCCCCTTTCACTCAGGAACCTGTCTGCCTCCTGCTGCCATTCATGGCATCCAGGCTGTAGGTGCTAAGGGATGCTTGCAGGCCAGCACCAAGCTGCCCTCAGTCCTCCATCAGCTTCCCTCATAGTATGCTCATCAGCACTCGAAATCCGGAGGGGAGCCAAGGCAGCAGGGACTGGTGTGTCAGTACTGCCCCAAGTGTGTGCACACCTGGCCAGGCCACGACAGCACCCAGGCTCACTCAGCTCTGACTTTGCTCCAAGATTGGAGTGGGGGCTGACAGAAGGGAGAATCCAGGCAGCAGGAGCAGGCATTTCCAAACCTGTGAGGGCAGAGGGGCCTTCCCAGACCCCAAGAGTGCAGGGGTGCAGGGTCCATAGCCTGGTTTGCATGGCTGCAGCTGGGGCTGGGGGTGGGGCTCCTGCCTGCTCCATGGAGCAGGAGGCCTGGGTCTGCAGCCACGGTTTAGGTGGCTGGCTGCACCTACACCTGGAAGGGTGAGGCTGCTGCCTTCTCCCAGTCCCGAGAGCACAGGGATGCTTGGGTCCACAGCCATGACTTGGGTGGCTGCAGTGGCAGCTGGGGAGCTCCTGCCCCATCTGGGGAGGGGCAGGGCTCCTGCTTGTCCCCAGCTCCCGCCAGCTCCATGGAGCATGCAGCCCCAGCTATGCCTCCCTACTGCGGTCAGCATGATGGTGGCAGCTGCTCCAGATGGCCCATCGCCTCCATCATTATTAACTTCCAAGTGTTGGGTTTTTTTTTTCTTTCAGTCTCATGAAATTTCGTCTCATGTTTACACAAATCAGTACTCAGTCAAAAACTAAAGGGGACTCCTCTGGATCTTGTGCTTCCTCTGAAAGCTCTAAACACATTCTCCTTTCTAGATTTGGCCTTGCAAAGTATAGCTGCCTTTGCCTCCCTGTACCTAAGTCTACCTCCTCAATTGGGAAGGCCACCAGGCCTTCCTTGGTTCCGCTCCCAACACTGTGGCCTGGGAGTCCTGTCAGGTGGTAAGCTAGGGAATTTGTAAGACTCAACCCATTTGCTTTCCTTCTCTCAGAGTCTAAAGTGGCTTTAAATAAGTTTTGTCCATTTTTCTAATTGCTTATGACATAAGAACAATATCTGTAAACATTAATCCTTCATGGAAAGAAGCAAACAAACTCAGAAATACCATTTTTAGTTTTCAACACTATATAAGGCAGATCGAAAGGAGGTTAGAATTATATCTGAGTACCAATTCACCATATCCATCTACATTATCCCCATGCTGCAAAGAAGAATACTGGGGCTCAATAACTCACAGAGATAGTAAGTGGCAGAATTAGGATTAGAAACACAATCTGATTTCAGAACCTCTGTCTTCAGTCATTCTTCTCTATTTCTTTCTTAATTCTCAACTATTTTCATCCATTCATGCCTGACTGATTCTTTTCCATTTTGGATCTACTGCTTGTATATCCAAACCCAGTCTGACAGAGCAGAGGGAAGGCCCTGGAACACTAGACAAATCATAAAACGAATAACCACTCTTATAGATAAACAGGAGAAAAAAATAAATCCATGGTCCTTTATCATCAGGTCAACCTCACACTCAAGAAAATTGTATTCCTCACTGTTGCTCAAGATACAGCCCCTCTAAATGAAGCTCTCAGCATCCCATTCTCCTTTCATTTAACACCTTTTCCTTTTATTTGCAATTCTCCTTGACTTAAAATAACCAAATAGTGCTGTCCGCATTATTACTATTAGAATTAATGAATAATTAGGAATAAAACTTCATGGAATTCAATGTCTGGGCTGAGGAACCCTACCCTAGAAAAATTTTTATGTAACTGGTATACAAAAGTGGCATTTAGTTATTTGTCACTATAGTTTACTTTCCCTCTCCCTCAAACAACCGATATTACTCAATCTTTGGAATCACAGCTTTATAAATCATGTAAGGCTACACAGATTCTATTTATAAACAACTCTCAAAGGCCATATTGTGTCCCCCGTTCACATGCCAAACTCCCACGGAGATCTAGCCATGTGCGGATCAAGGTCACACCGTGGATAATATTCTTGCTTTCATCTCCACGTGAGAAACTAGAGTGAAGGCATAAGTCTTTTACATCAGTAAAGTTCAAGCTCCAGTGTAACTGAATAGGGTCCAAGGCCAAACACAAAGGCTGGTTTTTAACAGAATTGTTGCCATGGCTTGGTCACCTCCCAAATGTGCATGCATATCAAAGCAACAAGCACAAACTGATTGAGACTGCTCAGATCAGAACTAACCAAAGGACTCACTCACTCAGAATCCAGCAGAATTACTGCATTGGAGCTGTCAAACAATAGGTTATTGATCATCCAGAATCAATAGCTATACTTCTACCTCCCTCTCACTTAACCACTCAGCTCCAAGCTGAGCAGATGCAGGCAAAATAATATAGTTTAAGAAAAATAGAAGCCCGTGAAATTGGTAGTCTTTAAACCTGCTTCCTGCAAAGGTAATTCTCTACAGTGATTCTTATCTTTCAGTGTCTTGGGTAATTATAGGATTTAGAAGTTTTATCCTAATTTGTCCATTGTTTGTATCAAGCAGTATATTATTTTCTTCTCAAGCTACAGGAATCATAATTTCCATGCCACTGTTGTTTTGAAGATAAAATGTATTCTTTATTACCTCAAGCAGCAATTGATGTACTATGTTTAACAAGTATCCAAACAAGTCAAGCAGAGGAGAACCCATGATAATGTGGACATTTCTGTGCATCACTCACCCAGGTGAAAAGGTGAAGTCAAGTGTACAGTGTCTCTGAATTTATGACAAGATTTCACCACCTCCACTTGAGAAAATATCACACAGTCTCATTCTCCTCTTTCAGAGCCAATATTAGAGGTGATGGCCCATTTTCGGTCACAACAACAACAAAATGGTTGCACTGGTTTTAAATAAGTTTGCTAAAGATTACAAGTCAATGTTGTATTGTCCTCATTTTTTTTTCTTTTTATTTCAATAGTTTTTTTCAGCCTCTGCTGTTTAATGCAGGCTGTATGCCAAAACCATCTTAGAAAGTCTGTTATGCCAGATGTCACCCTTTTGCCCTTTCGCTCTATCTGCAGATTTTCTTTTAACAACAGCTGAAGCCCAAGTTAGCAAGCATGCATTTTTTACAGTAAAAGAGGTATTATGAATAACACCTTTTGTATTTTGAATCACACCCTCAAAGAGCACAGCACTTTGTTCATGTACCACATCTTTAAAAAAGGATTATTCATGGCTCCTTTAGATTTAAAGGGAGAACTTTAAGGTTTTGGCAGTTGAAGATCAGTTTTTTTATCCACAGTAGAAGCTGATAGGTTTGTTTTGCCTTGAAACTGATCATTTCTGGAAAAAAGGAAAAAAAAAAAAAAGACACTACTCTACCTTAATCGCTTTATGTCTGCTCTCTGTTGTCAAAACAGACGTGTGAACAGTGGCACTGCCCTCAAGGAGAGCTAGCTCCCTTGTGAACAGACCTACTCAACAAAGTGTGTCATTCAAACAAAGCATTGGGTGGGGTTTTTGCCACTACAGAGAGAAGAGGCCCTTAGGTCAATGATTAATTGAGGCAAGGAGGAGTTTCTGGATAAGTTGTTGGGCCAAGTTCAGCCTCCCATATGTTGGCATACTTTGTCAACTTTCACCTTTGGAAGTTTCTGTTCGAAAGTTGGTCAGCCACTCTAACAGCTAAATGTAACCCAGTCAGAAAGTAAAACATTAGATATTCTATACTTCAGAGAACTTAAAAGATTCCTCCAAAGTAGAGGAAGGGAAATTCAGGGCAAAAGAATTCCTTCTTTCAGGAAGAACCTGTTCTGAGTATCCAATTCTGAGTTTCACGAAAATTTACTTCTACCCGTCTCCAAATTTATTTTATACAACAGAAAATCTATTTTATACAGCAGAAGCCTAAGCTATAAAAATCACAACATTCAGTATATAAGCTCATAGATATTGCTCTTTTAAAACTGAAAGAGACCTTAGAGATCATCTAGGGTTAACCTGAGAAAGTAACAACAGGTATAGAATGAGCTGGCTTACATTTTTTAAAACTACCGAACAGCCGTGAGCTAATGCCCCTAACTGGTACAACATAGCCATACGCAAGCAAGATCTCAATAAAAAAGAAGAAACACTGAAAAGGAACTAGCCTTTTCATTTCACATGTGAGAAACATGAAACCCAGAGATAGGAAATAATCTCCTCAAGGTCAAATAAGTGGTCTCTTCCCTTCTCCCACACTTTTCCCACTATACCACAACTACAGATCATTTTTGAGGTAGTTCTGGACAATTAGCAGTGCACTTTGAATCACCGTTCAGAGGTAAGCCACGAGGTAAGGGACATAAATAGGCTGATGTTTACCTACCACCAAAATACCCTCCAGAGAACACTCCTGGGCTAGCTGTATGGTCCTATACCCAATTCACCTGTGCCATATAGACCCAGATATAAGAGTTAAAAGAATGAATTCTGCTGATTTTTTATCTGAACAGGAACATTTTCTTTTCAATGCAAGTCTGTATATACCCTATTAAGAATCAAATCTCAACTAGATTAACTAGAAACTTAAAAAAGAAAAAAAAAAAAAGTGAAGCCCAAAAGGAACTTACTTGACTTTAATTGAAGCACTTGCAGAAACTTGAGCATTTATAACACTTTTGTTAATCCTAAATGAATCTTCAGCTTCCAAAATCTCAGTCACCCATTAAAGCTAATGCCACAAAATATAGTTTGTTAAGCATATCCAAACCTGTGTTCATGTGAGTATCTGTGTTTCTTAAACCAGCTGTCTAAGATAAAGAAATGCTGTCTTTTATCTGATTCTATTCATGCCATGCCGCAGTATCTAATCTCTGCCCAGGCTGAGCAGCTTTACAATGGAGGTGAGAAGTTGATCCACTAAAAGATCTCTGCTCCTCCCAGATACTTTTAGACAGTCACTGGTTCCCAACCCTGGCTAAGTTTTAGAATCACCTCTGGGGGCCTTTAAAACATATCAATTCCTGGCCTACAATCCCAGAGATGCTTATTTAGTACGTGTGGGCTGAGAAAGCTTTTTGATTATTTTTAATTAAGTTCTCCAGGTGATTCTTTTGCAGCTAGTCTGTCAACAAGTCTTTGAAAACCAGAACTGTAGCTCTCTCCGAGCAGGAAAGGTGTTTATCCCCCACGGAGCTCTTGTTTGTATCCATTCATTTCATCCTTACCACTTTCTAGTAATTGTGACCATCAGAGAAAGCACCATGCCTCAGAGGGAAAGCAGGGAAAACAAAAGTTGAAACACCAACAAACCAGCAAAATCATATATTGTAGAACCAGGAAGGCATTCCAGAGACAATATTCACCAGAGAATGAAGACTCTTACACCTTCAAACTGATTGACTTGCCGTAGGATGTGTGACTTCTCTGATGACACTGGATTGTCATATCCTGGCCCTATTAGCACAGTGGCGTTACTGCCTGACTTTCCTATAGACAGGGCCCCCAAAATGTATACCTATAGAAGGCCATGTTCACATGGTTGTGCCTCAGGGGTTTCCATTTACATAGACCATAATTTGAATATCAGAACCTGGAGTTGTACTCACCTCATGGCTCTGACCATACGCATTCAAATTCTTGATTTCTAACTCATCCAAGCCTCTTGCATTTCATGTCTGGAAACTGAAGTCCATAGACATCATGGGACTTACCTAAGATTATAGAGCAGTATAGTGTCAGAGTTAGATAAATGCTCTTCCTTAATTCATAAGAACAGGTACCTGGGTCAATGCAAACACCACACTCAGCAGTCCCAGCTCCAGTGGAAATAAGGACAGTGTTGAGATTAAAGAGTCCACCCAGGGAAGATAAATATCATGTCACAAAAGTCCTGCCACTGAAGTCTCCACTTCCCAGAGTCCCACAGTCAATCGGAGGGGAGCAAAAGCAATGAATTCAGCTACACTGCAGTAAATGTTCCCATTCCAAGAGATTTGGATACTTGACAGGGAAGGCAAGGGAGGCAGCCATGTCATTTAGTTAGAAAGAAGAGATGATAATAACTTGTTCCATAAGGTTAAAAAGAGAGATTATTTTTCCTAGGACTTCTACTTGGATGTTTTGGTCTTCATCATCACAGAAGAAAAATACTCATATTACGAAGTCAGAAGTATCTCAGCAGATTCTGAGGGACAATAAAAGGATTAACTGATCAGTGAAAGAGTAGCCCTCTTGATGTCTTTAGACAAGCTGGATAGGGTGACTGATTCTGAGGTACACTGTGTTTCTACTGAAGTATGAGATGTTGAGGGACAATTCTCCATAGGTGTCTAGTGTTACGAGAAGAGGCACTGACTACCTTAGTCCCAAACTATCTTTTCAATGATATTTGTAGAAAGAACACACTTGGAAGATAGTGACAGTATCTCCCTCCAGAGCAAGCAGAAAGTTAATTTACTGTCCGGCCAGGTGCGGTGACTCATGCCTGTAATCCCAGCACTTTGGGGAGGCCAAGGCGGGCGGATCATGAGGTCAGGAGATCAAGGCCACCCTGGCTAAAATGGTGAAATCCCGTCTCTACTAAAAATACAAAAAAAGTTAGCCAGGCATAGGTGGTGCGCACCTGTAGTCCCAGCTACTTGGGAGGCTGAGGCAGGAGACTGGAGTGAACCCAGTGGGTGGAGCTTGCAGTGAGCTGAGATCCCACCACTGCACTCCAACCTCGGTGACAGAGGGAGACTCTGTCTCACAAAAAAAAGAAAAAAAAAAAAAGATAATGTCTTCCTCTGGGGAAAAGGACAGTCAGGCTTACTGTCCCTTATAAGATATTCAAGTTCTCTAACTCAGGATTCCTCACCTGTGATGCAAGCCCCCTGTGTTTGCAGCATTCATCTGGATCTCTTTGTATTACCTACATAGGACAGGGAGAGGAGAGGAACTGATACAAATAGTATGCTCATTCCACTTGCTATTGTTATACGTAATAGAGTCCTCTGTCTCTGACCACAAATCTCATGTCTTCTGCCAGTATCCATGGAACTATAGCAAGCAAACATGTTAGTTTCCAGGTAGGGTAAAATCTCAGACGCATCACAGTTCTTGAGACAGGGAAAGGCTTCAAATTCAATCCACAAAACCAGATTTTTTCTCACTATTGTATGAAAATAAAAAGACGAATTTCTTTTTATTCACACAGGTAGTACTAATAAATAAAATTAACATAGACAAATAGTAAGCTTTTGTTTTCTATTGACATGTCACAAAAATACCAGACTACTTTCTGAGACATACTAGGACCAGGCTAAAATGTAAGGAAAATAACCAGGACCTGGGTTGGATTCCAGAAAGCCCAATTAGTAGATCAAGACATCTAGCTGAGGCAAGAAGTAGGTATTTGGTGCAGAGTCAAAAGGGCTAGAGGAACACAGATTATCAGAGGAATAGAGGGGCAGCTGGTTCCTGGCAAGACAACAGGTAGTAGCAATGTAAAGTATAGGATTGGTTTCAAGAAACATAACCTACTCTCTCATCCATAAATTGGGGAACAGGATAGAGATTGGCCAGCAAGAACCAGACTACATTAGTGGAACAAATTCAAGTTGGGACCCCAAGCCATGAGAGAGACTAGAAAACTGAGCAGGCTTACCAGAGAGAAACAGAGTAGGGTAAAAACTGAAGTTCAATTGTAGAACTGGGCTAAAAAGACACAAGAAAAACAAGGAGAATGTTGAGAGATTCAGAAGCTGCATAGCCCTCTGAGCCATCCTTGGCCCACCAGATGTTAGGATGAGACTGTGACTTCCAGCATCTTTTGACTCCATCCTGAACTGCCTTAGCAATTGACTGATCCTGGATCTGGTGCTGGAGCCTTCTGTAGATTCAGTATGAAGGTAAAGACAGAGGGAAAGAGGCAGCATACCAAAAAGTAGCATCTGAAAATTGTTGTTATGTTGTACAAAATATCAGATCACTAAGCCACTTGACAGTCTATCCAATCAGATGAACCATGCCATTTTTGTCACAGGACCAATCACTGTGACACTAAATTGGAAAAATATGTACAAGGTTTAGATTTGACCTATGGAACATATGGCAGTTTAAATGCTGATGGAAGTTGATTTTTGCTTTTTTGTTTTTGTTATTATTGCCCCAATACAAATTCATTCTTTAGACTTAAAACCCACTGGCCCATAAGTCCTTTGGTAAAAGGCTGGGAGAATCATTACAACATATATATGTCATGGTGTTGCCAGGTCCTTCCTCTTAGAGACCTAGCCACCACTTCAGTCAGTGAACTCTAGCTCTGGAAAATGGTTTAGGTTTGGAAACTGGATAGAGAGTATGAATTTTTATTGGGGAATTTTCTCTCAGTCTCTTGCCCATTCATTCTTACTTCCTGACCATCAAATTCCTTGCTATTATGTATATTCATGAGAAGTTACTGGCTATCCATAGGTTTTGCCCCTGAGAACATCACGTCTGTTGATCATCTTTACAATTCTTTGTAGGTCAATCCCACTTGGCTGCCCCTTCCTGACATCTGGAGGTTAAGTGCCACCACCTAGCCTCTATTACTTTAGGGCCCTCTCATTCCCACTGCTATCATCAACAAGCCAATCTCCAGAATAGTGTCTCCTCCCATCAGTCCTGCTTTCCAGAGGAAAGCCACCACTGAATCTCTTGGTGACGCTCGTTCACTTATCATCATCACATTCCTGATGACCTTGGTGAGTGGTGTGTCCTCTGGGACTTTCCGTAGAACATAATCCTCTAGCAGGTCTTTTGGCCTGACATATTATAGCCACTCCAATATGCCCATTTCCAGAACATTTTAAACCTCTTGTTTTGCCCTTTACCATTGCAACTGAGATATTTCCATTTCACTCAACATGAACAATGACTTTCTCTAGGTTTTTAGGAGCAACTAAGTAGTTTGTACCATCTTCTGAAGTCCTTGTCAGTGTTGCATGTTGCATCCCAAAAGAATTCTCTCAGGTGAATAAAGTCTTCCTTATTTAGTCTTATGTTTTGATCCCTGTGGTCCAGCACCCTCAAAATCCAGTCCCATGGGTTCTCCAGCAGCTTCTTCTAGTACATACTGGCTAATTCTTGCAGTCCTTTGGAGTATAGCTCCATTCTCCTCGTATGAGACCCAGCATGTCCCTATCTAGGCTATGCTGCAACTTAACCCCAGCTATTGATTGGGCAGCCAGGAAAAAAAGCAGGAGCAGAGGTCAAGAGGGATTCTTGCAGCCTAGAGGGACAGATGGTCTTTCCCTGGGAGAGTGGGTTTGGTTCCAGTTGGTTTTCTGTTTTCCTATAGCAAGAAATACTGGCCTCTATAAGCTCTACCAAAGAATCCTTTTGGACTGCATAGTTTTTAAATTATTTGTCAATCATTGCATAACACGTTGCGTTTGGCCATACCATTTCTCTTCACTTTCTACTGAACAAATGCCTATTTCACATGAGTTTGGTGGCTGTGGTGGTTGGCTCCCACATGCCTGTACTTTGGGGTTCTTGGGATTGTGGTGATGCCTAGTATTGTTGCCAGCGTCGAACATGGCTTTTTGCTTTTGTTTTTTAGTCTCTCTGTTTTTTGTTTTGTTTTGTTTTGTTTTTTTGAGATGGAGTCTCATTGTGTCGCTGAGGCTGGAATGCAGTGGCAGGATCTCGGCTCACTGCAACCTCCGCCTCCCAAGTTTAGGCAGTTCTCTACCTCAGCCTCCTGAGTAGCTGGGATTAAAGGCATGTGCCAGCACACGCGGCTAATTTTTGTATTTTTAGTACAGATGGGGTTTCACCATCTTGGCCAGGCTGGTCTTGAACTCCTGACCTCGTGATCCACCCACCTCGGCCTCCCAAAGTGCTGGCCTCCCAAAGTGCTGCCTCCCAAAGGCGTGAGCCACCATGCCCAGCCGTCTCTCTATTTCTGTATGAGGATTCATATCCAAAACTTACGCTGCCATTGATGCTATCTTCGCAGAATCAGGTGTGAATTTTATTGCTTTATCTATATTTTTTTAAAGTAAAATGTAGAATGCAATGAGAAATTTGATATCTGCTTTAGCATTTAAGCTGAATCAAGCCACAGAAGGAATGTTGTCAGGAAAGAAGATATTTAAAACAGAAAATTAAATCACAAGCTATCAGGTTTTTTTTTAAGCCAAGAAAGTGATGCACCTGAAACTGATTCAAAGAATAATGAAATGACCTTATGCCTTTTTTTCTACCTGTCACATTCCACAGCTAATAATAGGAAGTCTGAAAGTCACAAATTACATAGAAATGGGAGACTAAAGAATATACACAATGGCAAACAAAAAAATATATGGATTTGCACAAACGTTCATTTTGAAAATGGAAGAAAGTTTGTGCTTGTTATTTCACACAAATGGATTCACCTAACCATAATTAAAAGCTCTAGCCAATTAAAGGTGTAATAAAACCACAGATAGCTGTAAAATGAACAGAAGAACTCTCCTGAGGGTCTGGAAACTGAGGGTTGCTTACAGTTCTCTGTCTTAGATCCTATCATTTTGGGAAAATAATGAATCTCAAGACTTTCATGGTTTTGTACAGATTTCTTCCATTTTTGAGTATTTTCCCCTTTTTAAGCATTTTTCCCTTGTGTTTATGGCATATACAATCAGATGTGCAGCAACTGTAATTCCCACACAAAATAGGCTTTGGGGACCTGACATACCTTTCTTCTCTCAGGTTCACACATTCAATAAGCAGTCTTTCAATCTGGGTAGGACTCAGGATGTTTCAGTGGAAGGTGAAGTTTGGCAACACTAAGCAGATCTCTCTTTAAATCTTGACTCCACTCTTTAACAGACAGGAGTTGGGCAAGTGGCTTAACCTCTCTGAGCCTCAGTTTCCTCTTCTGTAAAATTAAGTTTATACAAGTCACCTTGGAGAGGTAATAATTCAAGATAAAGATTTAATCTCCTGACATTTAAGAAGTGTTTAACAAATGTTTATTATTATTATTTTATCACCCATTAGTTTGGAAAAAAACATAATCTACAGTATCCCAAAATTATTACTATCTATATGCCATTATAAAATATTATATTTTTCTACAGAAAAAGTCAAATCAGCTGGCTCTTTTCTTGCCGTGTAGACACAGACCTCCAGGGAAATCGTCAAAGGGGGAATAGATTTAGACTGTGACTCTGAATTTTGGAAATTGTTTTAGACTGAGCATGAAGAGGTTATAAACACAAAATAAAACAGGGAAAAAAAGTCTTCTGCACATATTATCTCTTTGAAACATTTGAAGAACAGACCCAGTGTTTATATAAAGGAGGAAGAAAACAACAACAACAACAAAGGCTGCAGGTATCTTTTTTTGTTTTTCATTCCTCTGACGTATAGTCAGCCTCTGTATCTGTGGGTTTCACAACCACAGATCAAAAATGTAGTTAGGTCTAGAATGGTTGGGTCTGTACTGAACATGTACAGACATTTTTCTTCTTGTCATTAGTCCCTAAACAATACAGTATAACAACTATTTGCATGGCATTTACATTGTATTTGATATCATAAGTAATCTAGAGATGATTAAAAGTATATGTGAGGATATACATAGGTTACACTATGCTGTTTTATATAAGGGAGTTGAGCATCCGTGAATTTTGGTATCCTGGGGTGTTCAGGGTGGGGTACAATCTGGAACCAATCTCCTGTGGATACTGAGGGATGACTATACTAACGATTTTATCTAAATGAAACTGATAATCCATGTTTCCACTGAAGCTTCCCAACCAAAATACTCAACTATGTCTATTACTGTTGAAGTTTTGGTTTTCAGTTATTCTTTTCTTTTTTACAGAAGTAATTGAACCTCGTGATTAAATTAGAAATTTATGTTAAGATTTGCAAGATAGTACACCAATTCAAAATTATTTTATAGAAAGTTCAGGTCTTTTCTTTGTCTGCTGTTGCTACTTCTGTATGTGAGTATGATATTTTTAAAAGAGAAAGCATTAGAACAGTATTTATCTTGCCAAGAATAAATGTCAAAGTCATATCTGCAAGAAGGATATTGAACTTTTTGCTGAAGGCCAGCTGCCAAATGCAAATTAACGCCTACAAAGACATAGCTGATGATTTCTTTGAATATTATTACTTTTCCACCAACCTAATAAGAAGTATGAACCTAAAGCTTGATAGGTGTTCATATAAGATATAACATATATTTGTGAATATAATATGGTAGTAAAGATAAGTATCTTTTGTAGATTTTGAGAAAAGCCTATAGATTTTTATAGTTTTATTAAATAAGTTGATAAGTAGATATTGAGTCCCCACCCAAACTGTGTAATAATTAGAGGTATCTAATGACAAAATGGATGGCTTTTTCAGCCAATAAGTTCATTGAGGGTGAAAAGTTTATTTAAAAGCTGGATGTCCATCTGTTAAGGGACAGATATATCAAATGCTCTAAAACTTGCCTTGGTCTCTCCTTCTGCCTTAAGCCTCTCAGTCAAATTCTTTCTTCTGAGGAGGCAAGAATTGAGGTTGCTAAGGCCCATACAGATACATTCTGCCACTAACAGAGGTAGGATATGAGTCTTGTTCTGTGTGGAATCAAAGCTCTACTCATTAGCCCTCAAAGAAGTCATGTTAGGCCCTGCCTGGCTCCCACACTCATGATAATAGAAGTAAACAGGAAGCTAAGCCCACCAACTACTTGCCCTGTTTCATTGAAAAGCAATGTCTAGGAATTCAGAGAACAAACCCAACATTCATCATTGAGACACATTTGCTGTTTTCTCAGGCTTGATGTGCAATACTCCTAACCAGACCCCTATCTTTCAAAAAATGTAGGCCCCCTTACTATTCTAGAATTGGCACTCAGATCCCTCTCCTGTTCCCTGTGCCTAAGTCCCCTTATAAATAGTTTCATATACTAGGCCCTTGCCCTGGGCCTCACCTTCTTCTTGCTAGGTTCTTACCAAGACTGAAACACTGACCCACACCCAGTGTCTACGGCCACTGCAGCTAGATCTGCGTTCTTGCCATCAACCCAGAGGGTGACAGAGCTCAGAGCCCCACACGCCTGGTTCGACTAGCCTACACAGCAGATAACTCAGCATCCTGGGCTCTGAGCCAAGGTGTGGTGAGATAACCCCGAAGACACTTCCAACTCTAACATTCTACCCTGTAAGCCTGAATAGTCATAAGCTAAGAAGATTTTTTTAAATGTTAAAAAATCAAAAAAAAAAAAAAGAAAAATAGGTTTATCTTACAGTCCTAGGTTGTACTGAGTAAAGGCCAGGGTATTGTCATAAAACAGAGAGACCTGACCATTAAATAAACACTAAGAATACCAGGCTTCTCCCCAGGGCCTGGGCAGGGTTAGATAGAGAAATAAGCACAAGCCTGGGCTTGTCAGACTGGAGAAAGGAGGCATCTGCCTAGAGTTAGCCTAATACTTGCTGAGTAACACCTGCATTCCCTCACCAGGAGGTACAACGTCTAGAGACAGCACTGGACAACACTGAGATGTAAATAGAGATTTTCAAAGTCAGTGAATGTCTCCTTCTCTCCACACTTTGTCCTACTTAGTGAATTATCTGAGATCAGGAATTAAATAGACTTGGGCTGAAATCCAGACTCTGCTATTTACCAACAATGGACAAGTCATTTAAACTCTTTAAGCCTTAACTTCTCAACCTGTAAAATGGATATTATGTGTATCTCACAGCAATGTTGTAAAGATTAAATGTTACTAGTATGTTTGGCATCCTGTAGGATTTCAAAAAAAGTAATTATAATTCTTTTTTCCTTATCCCCTGCTTCAGCCCAATCCTTTAGTTCCAGAGATCTTCCTACTGTCTTTAGCCACTCAGAGTTTCCCACTCAAATTTTCCTCCTCTGTCACTTTATATCACTTAGGAGTTAAATATAAGTTAACTCCTAAATCACCTCTTTTTCCTCCCTACTTACTCCCTGTCAAAATGCTGATTACTTTAACGCTGAGGAGTAATCTTGAATAGTTAAAACATTATAGAGAAAACCTCTTATGGTTTTACTGGCTTCCCAAACACTGCCCTAAACTTCAAAGAGTTTAAAGTCCAGAAGGTAGACAAAAGGACCCCAACCCTTAGCAGAGCACTACTGCTTTAATCCTTTTTATTTATTACATTTCTGGATTAAGCTTTTGTTTAGAATATGTAATAGATTCTGCCCATTTTTAAAAAGTAAAAGAAGGCCGGGCGCAGTGGCTCAAGCCTGTAATCCCAGCACTTTGGGAGGCCGAGACAGGCAGGTCACGAGGTCAGGAGATCGAGACCATTCTGGCTAACCCGGTGAAACCCCGTCTCTACTAAAAAAATACAAAAAACTAGCCGGGCGAGGTGGCGGGTGCCTGTAGTCCCAGCTACTGGGGAGGCTGAGGCAGGAGAATGGCGTGAACCCGGGAGGCGGAGCCTGTAGTGAGCTGAGATCTGGCCACTGCACTCCAGCCTGGGCGACAGAGCGAGACTCTGCCTCAAAAAAAAAAAAAAAAGTAAAAGAAGAAAAACTCCTGCTTTAAAATATTAGGGGGATCTTCAAGTCTCATGAAAATCCTAATTCACGTCAAGTCTATTTTCTCTAAATCTGGCTTTATTAGAAAAGCCTGTTAGTATCTATTATTGAATAATATGCCATCTCCTTGAATGAATCAAAGAAGGAGAGGAAATATAGAATCTTAAAGGTATCAGAAAATAAATCTCTTTTCTCAGTCCACTGTAGCTTTCCAGTGGCCCTGTGTGTAGCATGTCAGATGCCTTCCTTCTTAGAAGTTTATTATTTTTAGATTGTGCCTAATTTAGATCCTTCTATAAAATTGTGATCCACTTCACCATCCATGAATTTTTTTTTGGTAACGTGCAAGTGGGAAGAATAGAAAGGATGGGCATTTAATGATGTGGATATTCAAAATAGGTTGTTGAATGCTTTTTTCTAATTCAAAATGAAGAAAGATTTACAAAAAAGAAAAGAAAAGAAACCTGTACTACATATGAACATTAACTGACTGTCTGCAAAGTCTTCTAGATTCCCTCAGAAGATGAGCCCAATATGGACAAGGGGAAACCACTCTCTGTCAGACTCATGAGAAATACCTGGGCTCTGATAAGGTCATTCTCAGTGTATGTACGTAAAATTAAGATGATAGAACATGACATTAAAAGGTGATAATTATATATCTGACCTCATTAATGAGAAGAAAGGGTTTCTTCACTTTCAATTAATCATGTTATATTTTATTGCATAATTTTATACACATTAGGAAATGCTGAGTCAATATCTTAAATTAATTCCTGATGACAGTAAGAAAGACAATTGATCAGTTACTCCTAGGCACATACAGTGGTTTTCTCAGTTCACTTGGAAGCAGATATTAAATTATTATTGCAGTGGATGAAGGAGTAACTTAATGACTGGGAAAAAATACTGTGATAGAGTATTAGTAGTAAAGTTATAACATTAATTAAAATGTGAATAGTATATCTAATTATTAATGGTAATTTACACTAAATTTAGCAACTTCTGTGTGCCTAAAACAAACATAGAAGGGGCTCTCTAAATTCCTTTTCTTTTATACGGAAACTGAAGTCTCCAAAGATTAAGAAACTTCCTAAGGTCACATAGCTAATAAGTGGTAAGGACACTGTTTCAGCCTGGGCCTTTGTGAATCTAATCTCATTGCTGTTCTGAGAGCATACACTGCTGTTTCCTGTGCAGTCCCTCCTCAAACTGCCCACTATAACTCCATCCATAGAATCACTTCCTCAGCCATAATACAGTTGGGTCCATTAAGTAGCCTGAGCCTCTGACCAAAAAATATTCTTGTTAAATATCTAAGATGTCACTCTGGACCAGCCACAAGATCTCATTGGTCTACTTGAGGTCTTACTTTCATTCTAAGGGTTTCTACAAAGGAAATGGTTTCCTTTTCTCCTCTTATTTGGCTCTGTCTTCTCCAATCTTTCTGTCTACAAACACACCAATCCCACACCATCACCATCACCATCTCACACACACACTCAGTTGAAAAATCTTCCCCTTTCTTGCTATCATCTCAAACTCAAGTTCTATTTTTTTATCCTTGCTACTAACCTTCTTTTCAATAGTCTATATTCATTTTTCCTATTGTAAATCTCTTACCTTCTAACTTGTACTCCCAGTGCTTTTTCACACTGTAGTTTCAAAGGCTTCCTTTTTACCAAATTTAAGGGAATTTTCTTGGAATCCTCATCCCCTTGACATTTTTGTATCTTGGGTAGACCTCTCCTTCTTCTCCAAACCCCGTTTCTCTGGTTGGTTCTCGTGAGACTGTGCTAGTAGGTTTATCCTGGTATGTTCTTCATCTTCCTTGATGGGCCCCACATGAAGATGATCCCCAGAATTATGTTCTTAACCCTCTTTCGTCTCTATATAGCAGCCCATGATGATGTCATTCTCTGCAAAGACCTTAACTATCACCTCTCGGGAGAAGATTCCCAAGCTCATTGCACTAACTTCAGCCTCTCTCTTAAACCTCAGACCTATATTTCCAGCTGCCTTTTGAACATATCTAAGTGATATATTCATATCCAAACCACAAACTCAGTATGTCATAAATCTAATTCATCTTCTCCATGAGAAAAACTTAAACTGGCTTTGTAATATTTCCTTCTCAAATAGGATCAAATTTTGCAGTTATCCTTGACTCTTCCCTTTTCACAATGTCTTATAAAAATCTGCTTTGCTAAGTCGTACAAATTCAACTTTCTCATTGTTTCTCTCTTTCTAGTTTCTGTACTGGCCTTTCTACCATTAGTATATCCTTTTCCAAATCTACTGTATACATTGCTGTTAGATAAATCTCTCCTAATCACAGCATCAATAAAAACATCAATCATAAACCTTTAATAATCATCTACTTTGTACAATGAGCAACATCATCATCTTAGCAGATTCTCATAACTCCTGGAGGTAGGTACTAAAAATCTTTGTTTTTATTGTAGAGAGGAAGATAAATGTTCCAAGAAATATAATCTTGCTCAAGGAAATTCATCACATAAAGAGCAGGCTATGGATTTACATCCATGGTTTATCAGACACCCACGCCCATGTACCAAATCATCTGCCTGTCAAAAGCTATCAAGGGCTCTCCTGCCTGTTTTCCTTTCCCGTCACTCCAATTTCCCATCTGCAAAGTCCCAATAAACCTTTCCAGCCTGGTTTTTCACTGATCCCCTCCAAATAGCCTACAATTGAATCCGATTCTAGTTCAGCACTCCCAACCCTTTCAATTCATTGCAATCTATAATCTCTGTTTAGTCTCTACTCAATGTAACTCTTTTGTCAAGATTCTACCTCTTCTTTAAGACCAATCTCAAAGCCCCATCCTCCAGAAAGCCCTTCCTGGTTATCTGTGTTAAGTGAAATCTCTCCCTTTCTGACTCTGTGCAGTACTACTTTTGAGTTGAGAAATCTCTCATTTTGTTCTTTATATTATTTTTATGTCTGCCCCTTTTATATCCTTCAACAAAAGGTAAATTCCTTGAGAACATGGACTCAACTTGACATATCTGGGTGTCCTCTGTAATTATTGCACCAGGGCCTCTGGAAGTGTGCACTAGAAAATGCATGTAAGTTCTGTTCAAGCTCTGTTGAATTAAAAAGTAGAGATCCTAGGATTCTGAAGCAAATGGGCAACTGGCCTAGTTCCTGATTTTACTTTAGCTTTCTTTTCATAAAACAATTCTCTGATCTATTTAAAAATCTCAATTCTAATTCTACTATTTTTCAGCATTTCTTTTATCCCTAAGGAGACCCCCTTCCTCAATGAATAACATCACTCCAGTCACAGAGTAAAGAACTGGCACTTTTATTCCAAAGCACTCTTTACATAAAGCCCAAAATAACCTTGAACTCTCAATTTGCCATTTCATGTTTTGCTCCTTTCCAATGCAGTTAGCAAATCAAAGGGAAACCATTTTTAAAATGCTTACCTTTTAGGTCATTCTCACTATGATAACAATAAGATACCATGAATTTTTTTTTTTTTTTACTAGTCATGTTCCTGTTGCAATCCAGAGCCCCCGCTGAATTCTTCTGAATATAGTTCAGTTATATCTTTTGCCACTTAACATCATTTATAATCTCTGTAAATAATTCTGAATTAAGTATGCAAAGTATATTAAAAATATCACTTTCATCTGCTTATTACATAATGCAAAAATGTTTTTCCAAACAGTGCAGTGCATCTTTTACTAGAGCAGTGCTTTGCCTAAATATAAACATGAAATTTAAGAATACTCCCGTATGAAATTCCTCACTTTTTTCTAGCTTTTATTTATTTTTTAGCACCCTCCAGCCTCATATATAAAATTCTTTAGATGACCTGGTTCTTGTGAAAGCAAGAACACACACGTCTTTCTGCCCATGGCATTTTTATGTAAACCTACTGTGGTGAATCCAGACTGAGTGTTAAAAATGTTACTCAACCTTCAAGCTCTAGCTGTTTGTATGAATGGACGGGTCATTTGGCCAGGCTCTCTTATTACTCATATCCACAAGTAAATGGGTTCATTAAGATGATAGTTACTTGTTAATAAATAAACAAAATTATCAAACTTATAAATATTACACTTAATTTTTCTCTTTCTTTTTGTAACCCTTCTTAAAGGATTGCTTTCCTTCCATGAAAGTGACTTTTCCTAAAATATTGCATTATATATTTTCATTTCCTAATGCTATTGAATTTATTAATGTGATTCATCATTTTTAATCAATGAAATTGTGTTGTAGTTTGGCTAAACAGCAACTAAAGTTTAATTAAGTTTTCAGTTTCTGTGAAGGGAAAATCATTCTTATAAGGAAAAGAAAAATTGACCACTTGGGAGATTTTAGGAAATTAAAACGTGCAACAATTTGACTGGGTATTATTTCCTTGATAAGCTTTTCCAACATATCAATATAAGAGCATTACATTTTTCAGTGTCATGGATATGTTAATATGCAAAGAGGAAACAATGATTGTCCAAGTATTTGATATGCCTAAATGACTCAGTCTCTTAAGCCATGAAAATGAAAAGAACACCTGTTTCACAGGTCTGTTGTAAGAATCATGAATGATGTATCAGAATTTTTGTAACTTATAGAGTTCTATAAAGACAGGAAAGTCATCCTTTTCATCAACCATTCTGTACAAATGAAAGTTCATTATATTTAGATTTTTTTTAAACATCAGGTTTTTTAAAAATAAATTGCTGTTACCAACGAGATCTTTACCTTTGTCCAGACAAAATGAAGAAATACATACTTTTTTCATGGAACTTTGAGTAATATTTACTGGTATATTAACAATTATATTTTCTGAAGGACCAATTTCATTAAATGTGTATGTCAAGCTGCCTAGTGGAAAATAATTCATATTATCTGCAGAAGTAAAATAAATCAAAAGTCAGGTAGTCCAGTGGTCTACTGGACAGGCTTTTGAATCAGAGACCCGGGTTCAAATCATTTGTGTAGGATGTATAAGCAGTGTGACATTGGCCAAGTTACTTAATGACTTTACGCCTTAGTAAATATTTATCCACAGGATTGTAACAAGAATTTCTGTAAAGCACTTAGCCCAATACACCCAATAGATTGTAGCTACCATACAATTGTGAAAAGCAATGTATTTGCTTCCAACACCATGTTACTTGTTTCTCAAGACACCTCTGTAGAATGCATAAGGCAAGTAGAATACATTGAAGATTTCTACAGTTGTATAGGTAACACAGAAGTCTGCTAATCTCCAGCCCTCTGTATCCAACAGGTACAGACCATATATTCTGAGATATGCTATAAGCATGTCAAATTCTGCAAGTTAAAAACAAGTTCATTGGATTACTTTAAAATAACTTGCATTTATACCTCTATTTTCTCTTTGTGAATGGTTCCAGTATTCTCCGTCTGGCCCAGACGATTTGGGGAATCAGCCTTGACTTCACCTCACTTATCTCAGTGCCAGTTCATCTAGTCACCTGGACCTGCCCATCTACCTCCTTAATTTCCCTTAAATAATTTACCTTTTCATCATCCCACTGCAGCAACCTTAGTTTAGGTCTTCACTGTTCCTCTACTGGCTTCCAGCTGGTCACTCTAACTCGTCTTAGCAACCTCCCCTTTCTGCTACAAACTGATCTTTCTAAAATGTTCACTAACCCCTTCATGATTTGCTTCACTCTCTTCCTCTACTCACATTCTTTGTTCAAGCTATATGAGGTTAATTTGAACTTCTTCAGATACATCATATTATTTAATGCCTCTGTGACTTCATATGTACCACTGCCTCAATCTAGAATACTCTTCTACCACTTCTCATTAATTCTGTTTGTCTTTCAAAACTCAACTCAGGAACTTTCTCCTTCATGAAGACATTGCTGGCCCCACCAAAGTGTCTTAATTGCCCCTTTGGGCACCAGTTGCCCCTTGGGCATTTTGTCTATTACGAAATTCTGCACAGGGCTTACTACTCTGTATTATATGCCCTTTAGAGGCTGGGGTCAAGGTTTTCTGGGTTGTTTGCTTATTTGTTTGTTTGTTTTGGTCTCTTTCTCTAGCCAAGAGTATGACAAATGTATCAATTTGTATATATCATACATCAAATGTCAAAGGAGGAAAGAAAAGCATGCTAAGGAAGTCTAAAATACTGGTGATATCTCATAAAGTATTCCCATCAGTTAGCTCCTATAGGAACAACACCAGTACAAAAGAGCAAAGAAATACTTATCTTACAAAACACCTTTAGATACTTTATTTGGAAAGGTAAACGGAATTTGCTGGATAAAGTAGAAACCGTAATGCAAGATGGGTTAAAAGTGATTCTTTTTTATTGTTTTGATGAGCAAGCTTTTGTTTTTGTTTTTTGCTTTTTTGTTTTTTTCCCTTTGCATTTGGATAAAACTCTTTAATTTAGGAAAGGTAAAATGCCAAATATCCAATAATGAAATAAAGCTTAATAATAGGGACATAGTCATTAAAACATGCATTCTAAATGTAATGCAGAACCTGATGGTAGGCATATTTCTCAGATTATTCCAGAGGTTGGAGTTTTAAAATACTATAAGTGGAATGAATACTTTCGCATCACATAGGAGGTATCTATTCATTATCTTTAAAAACAGGGACTAGGAGTCTCATTTGCAATAACTGCACCCTTATGAATTTGTCTTTTCTTAATTACTAACATTCCTTTGAAACAATGAATATGAAAGAAACATCCTTGAGTAAGATCCTAAAAGCCTACTTAGGTCTTTTAGATAAACAAGACATGATTTTTCATGAGATCTAATATCCATTTTTTTTCTCAGAATGGTAGCACATTGAAATCTGAGCAACCATATAAATTCATACTTGTGCTACTTATTACTAAGGCAATGGTGTTTTATGCTTTGTACTGCAAGGTAAAAATAAATTCTTTTCTAAATTGTTTATTGTTTCCTAGCTTAATGGAAAGTAGTCTATCTTAAATGTTACTTTTGTTTATCTGGTAGGTTTGCACAGAATAGCAAAAATCATTGGTGCTCCTTTTGCATAAAAAAATCTTCGGTTTCAACCAAAAATAAAATCTGGGAGTATAGTCTACCAACCAGATTATTTGCTGGCTTTCTTTGATATGGTAGATGTCACGGCACAGCAAGATTCTATTGACATCTAACAGGAATGTAAATGAAAGGGCTTGCCATTCAGAAGAACTGTAGCCCAAGGGGCAGGAACATATAACTGTGCACACATGTGCATACACACATACCTACATGCATACATAGCTCTTGACAGCCCAGAAAAAACAAGAGAACTTCCCAGGTCCCTTTTGATCCCTAACTCTTTCATTGAAAAATCTAGTGAGATACCATGTTTTGGGAAACAGCTGCTAGTCTGTCTACTGTGGACTCCAGCTTTCTGTCTTTTTCTGTGCCCCTTTCCTTAAATCCATCTATTGTTCACAGTGCAGAATTACATTTAGGCTCATTCTAAAAACCACTAGAACCCCATCTCTTAAGGATGAAGCTGAAAATATGGGGCGAGGGCATATTATAAAAGGTCTGAATATTCATTTTCCACAGTAATTCCAATTTTAAATCAATTGCTATGTGCAGTCCAAGAACTTTGATCCAAGAGTCTTAAGTACAAGGCACATCTGAGAGACTGTCAGGTCTTGATATATAATGACAGTCAGTCTGGCCTAATGGGAAATGAGATTTAAGTTGGCACATATTCTTATACATGGAGACTATAGAATAAGACAGAAATCCCAATAAATCTAACTCTCAATCATACTTATCTCCAGAAGATTTTCCCTACAAAATCTCATGCCTGCTAGCCTCATGATAGAAGTCACACCTATGGCTGAATCTAGGGCAATTTCCCCAAGGACAATTAAGTGAGGCTCTAATTAAGGAATCAACTAAACCTGACTTGGGCTCAAATAACACTCATCTGAAATTGAAGAAACAATAAATGCATACTTTAAAATAGCATGGGATAATTTAATAGTAAAGGTCTAGCGCACTCCATTGAGAACTAGTCAATGTCAGGATTATAGTGTCACTTGGCATTTGATGAACCTTGAGAAGAGAAGGAGATATTTTTTTCTATATAATAATCATTAATGGTATTAAAATTATTCAATGCTATGTTTTCAAGCCACTTACTGCTGGGGTTTCTGGGATTCAGAACACTTTGGAGGTAGACTAGAATCTGAGGGGAAATTACATCAAATTCCCCAAAAACCTGTGAGTTGCTTTATTGAATAAGGTGACAATAGTGGGGTAAGAAAGACAGTAATGAGAAGGTGAAGAGAGAGAGAGTGTATAAGGTCACCAAACAGGAAGTCAAAAGACTAGAGTTCTAAATAATGGCATGAACTTAGCTAAGGCACTTCAACTTTTGAATATTTATTGGCAACTCTTCAGAAAGAGGGACTGTAACTTCCAGTTCTAGCAAAGACCATTGAGGAAACTTTCTCTCTACTGGTAAGTGGAGATGCAGGGTAAAATATAATTTATGAATCATGCTTGAGATTTTGTAAAGAGTGGTGAAAAGAAAGCAAAATTCTCAGATAGCAACCGAGAAAACAAAGTTGAAAGCCAGAGTGGCAGCTCTGCAGTCTCAGGAACGGCAGGAAGTTGGACTTTTTACTCCCCCATGGGACATATTAGGAGACCTTGGGTGTTGAAGAGGAGTCATAGGTATTAAAATCTTGCATAAATCTAGGCCCCTGTGAGGGTTGCAATTCTGGTAAGGAAGGCCTAATACATCCTCAGACCTACAGCTCAAGGAAAAGACAATGAAACTGCTCTCTATCCTGGCTCTAGATGAAAAATAAAAGCCTTTAGAGAGAATTGTAAACTCTAGTTTTATGTTTCTCATGAGTTTGGAACACAAATTTACATCAGACATGTGGTGCAGGAAACTCCAAGGCCAGAAATTGATAAAGCAACAATAAAAATGGCCCTGAAGTGGTGCTATACTCAAGCCTGCCTGTAGCAGAAGTACGTGCAAAACTGCTTTGGAGGTACCCTTCATCACACAGCTTTGTAGTCAACCCACAGAGAAAAGACAGTTTTCCCCATTGAAAACTCAAAGTCAAGCTCAAAAATTTCAAAGCCCCAAAAGAAGACTTCTGCAACAAGGGGCTCAGCAGACACGAAATCCAGGCAATTAGGACCCCAAGATCTCAAATTTTGGAACCAGAATGTGAGGTAATTATGCATTGAATTGTGTCCCCCCTCAAAATTCATATGTTGAAGTCCTAACTCCAATCTTAGAATGTGACCTTATTTGGAAATAGGATCATTGCAAATGTGACTAGTTAAGATAAGGTCATGCTAAAGAGTGGGAACAGAATCCAACATGACTGGTGTTCTTTTAAGAAAAAGGAAATTCAGACAGAGCCAGACATACACATAGGGAAAACAGCACAGGAACATGGAGGCAGAGGCCAGAGCTATGCTTCCACAAGTCAAGGAAGGCCACAGATTCCAGCAAAGCACACGCAGATAGATTCCTCCTCACAACTTTCAGAAAGAACCAACCCTGCTGACATCTTTTTCTCAGACAACTAGCCTTCAGAACCGTGAAATAATAAATGACCATTGTTTAAGCCTCTGACTTTGTGATATTTTGTTAAGCAGCCCTAGAAAATAAATTTAAAAATTATAAAGTAGGTGATATGGTTCAGCTCTGTGTCCTCACCCAAATCTCATCTTGAATTGTAATCCTCATGTGTGGAGGGAGGGACCTGGTGGGAAATAGTTGGATCATGGGGACAGTTTCCCCCATGCTGTTCTTGTGATAGGGAGTGAATTCTCATGAGATCTGATGGCTTTTGAAGTGTTTGGCCGTTCCCCTTCCCCATCTCTCCCTCCTGCTACCACATAGGATACGCCTTGCTTCCCCTTTACCTTCCACCGTGATTGTAAGCTTCCTGAGGCCTCCTCAGCCATGCAGAACTGTGAGTCAATTAAACTTCTTTTGTTTATAAATTAATTAGTCTCAGGTAGTTCTTTAAAGCCATGTGAAAACTGACTACTATAGTAGGTATGCTAAAAATGAGTAAAGACATACAGAAATGTTAAAAAAAAAATACAAGAAAAAAGACATTGCAAAAAGAAGATGTTGCATAAGGATAAATGTAGATGTTCCCAATTGAAATCTCCATAAGCAGGTTAAACATTATGTCAAGCACAACTAAATAAATTCATATATATTGATATATTACTGAGGATACTATCTAGATTGCAGCAAGAATGATAAAGAGATTAAAATTTGAAATAAAGTGTAAAAGATACAAAGGGTAAAAGGATAAGGTCTAATATCAAGCCAAATAGGAGACACAGAAGGAGGAGATAGAGAAAATGGAGGAAACTCCTAGAAGTAACAACAAACAAGAATTTTTCAGAGTTCATGAAAAATATCTGTCTCCCAATTCAAGAAACTTCAATAGATCTAAGATAGAATAAATAATAGTAAATTCCCAACAATATGATTATAGGGAAACCATAGGAGATCTAAAAGCAGCTAAAGAGAAAAGAGAATTCACTTAAAAAGAGATAACAACTAGACTGGCAGCAGACTTAACAACAGCAGTGGAAGAAGACAGCAGAAAAAGCTAACTTTAACCTGCTGAAAGATAATTAACGGTCAATACCTGCGGGTCTACATGTAATTGCCTAAAGGTTGTATTTCTGAAAGAAAATTGAATACAAAATGAAAGAAGCAATAAGGAGCAAAGGAATTAAAAGCATGTAAGTAAATTTAAATCCAACTATAATACACATGTGGTTGAACCCTATTGGTAATTACATTTGATTTGATTTACTTGTAATGACTAACTTTGAGGATGTTAAAAGTCAAATGGATGGGTGTATACATTTGTCAATATTCACCCAATTGTACACTTAACATGTATGCATTTTCTTTTATGTAAATCATAGCCCAGAAGTTTATTTTTAAAACAAACAGAACCGAAATGGTATATAACAACAAATTAGATAAAGGGAAGGATTCTATTTTAGGCATTCTAATATATTAAATTGTTAGGAGTATAGGGATATGGCTAACTTTAGACTGTATCAAGGTGCACACGCACATTGAATATTCAAAGGTAATACTAAAAGAATGACGGGAAAAGAATGTAAGTCCTAAGGGTAAGGGATGATGTGCTCCTCATTCTTCCTTTGGTGTGACTTTACAAAAGTAACACAGGCATGGAAATCTTGCAGCAGTACCCAGACAGGAGGAGTCACATAGATAATCTGGAAAGCCGTTATTAGAAAGTAACTTAAATGAAAACAAAAAATAGAGAGCAGACATACAGATACTTGAGGATATGCTTACAGGTCAGAAATTGAGAGGTGTTTGTTTGTTTGTTTGTTTGTTTGTTTAAGATAATGAAGGAGAAACTCCAAGCAATTCACTATCTCACAGAACATGGAAAATAATAAGATGCAACAGGGCTGGAATAGGGACATTGTTGCAGAGTTTGGTATTTAACAAGTGAAAATTAGGAGAATGCGTAGGTGCCTGTAGACAAGGCAAGTTATTGATCACAGTTAATAGATAAATGATTACAAGACTTTGGAGAAGGAGAAAACGTCTGTAAATTTCTAGGTCAGTTTTTTTATTTAACAGATGAATACATGGGGGTCTGAAGAGGCTAGTAAGTCATGCTACAACGTTTGTATTCCTGAACAATCAACTGCTATCATATTCTTTCTTCCAAGAGTAATTACATTTTTCACACCAGAAACAAAGATTTATGTAGCACCTTGAAAAATACCTTTGAAAAAATATGCTATCCAGGACAATTATTTCAGTTAAGGTAGCTAATTTGGTACTTAAAGTAGTGTATTTGCATGCTTAATTACCTATAATTTATTTAAAAGTAGTCTAATATGAAATTACTGGGAGATGCATTTGAGGCTTAAATTATTCTTTTAGAAAGTTTTATTTTTGTTCATTTCTTTTGCAGTACCAACTAAAAGTAAAATTTTATGCCATTAAAGGAAAATCATCAAGTGGAACTAAAAATACAAAATGATAAAAAGTGAGTAGGGATAAAATGTTGAAACTAAATAAAAACAGATCATTTGCCACTCTTTCAAAGACTACAAGAAAAACAAACAAACAAAAAAAAAACAAGGATAAGTTTCAAATAAAATATAATAATAGTAGCTGTGTGATATGGTAGAAAGTGTTGCAAACTAAGACTGTCCAGATTTTAACACCACTTTATCACTGACAAAGCCCTTACATCCCTTGATCTCAGTATTCTCATCTGCGCAATAGGTTTTTGTGGTTACCTTCAAATTCTAAAATTCTAACATTCTAATGAACTACAGATGCTCTTCAACTTATGATGGGGTTACATTCTGACAAAGCCATCAAAAGTTGAAAATATTGCAAATTGAAAATGCGTTTAATACAAATGCACTTCTACCAAAGATCATAGCTTAGCACATCCTACTTCAAATGTGCACAGAACACTTAAAGTAGCCTGCAGTTTGGCAAAATTATCAATAGAAAGCCTGTTTTATAATAAAGTGTTGAATATCTCATAATTTGTTATATACTGTCCACTGTAGAGTACAGTATCAGTTGTGTACCCTTGTGACTGTGTAGCTGACTGGGAGCTGTAGCTCACTGCTGCTGCCCAGCATCACAAAAGAGTATTGTACCTCATATTACAAGCCCAGGAAAAGATCAAAATTCAAAATTGTATGCATATTCAAAGTACTGAAATGTGAATGACCTTCACACCATCATAAAATTAAAAATTCCTGTCAAACCATCTTAAGTCAGTGACCATGTGTAGTTTGATTAAATGAAAACACTTTTCATTGGGGCCAGTTTACAACCTAATAGGTCTGGATCTTCATCCAATCAATTTAGATGGCCTATGTATCCACCTTTGGTTTATGGTACCATGCACTTATTACTAAATGCCCAAATGTTCTCTGTGGAGCTAGGAAAAGCAACTGGAGGTGTGTGCAGCTGCAACTGACATATATGAATGTATTTACTCTACCAGGTTGGGAGGTAGGGAAAGCCAAAGCCTAATTATCTTCCTATTTAAGAAACAAACACTGTAAGGAAGTGCCCTAAACATAGTTATTGAATGCTTCATGCCAGATACTTAACATCTCTGGAATCTGCCTCCTTCTCTCCATTCTTACTGCCATGCCTTAAGTCTGGCCCTGTCAGTTCTTACCCAGAGGCTACAGCCTCCTAATTAGTCTTGCCCTCCTCCCTGCTTTCTCTTTTTCTCTGCCAAACCATTTCTCTCAAGGCTATCAGAAGGAGCATGAGCATATGTAAATGAGATTGTGTAAAAACCTTCAATGGCCGGCCAATACTTCCAAGTAAAGTCCAAAGTCCTTAGAGTGGCATCCAAGATCATTAAAGATCCGATTCATGCCTATTTTTCTCTAGAGTCATCTCTTACTGTTCCCACTTCTACAAGTCAATTCTTTATCCATTCCAAACTATTGCCAGAAGCACTAAACTTGCACTCACTGCTGCCTGCCTGAGAGTCTCTGCTTTTTCCACTCTGCATATTCCTTTTCCGTTTGGTTTACTCCTAGACTTCCCTAATTTCCTCCCTGCCATTTATTTAGGTAAGATGTCCAGAGTACTGTGTAGATGCTTATTGGAACTTACCACGCCGCACTGTAATAGTTTACTTTTTACCATTGGACTATAAACTCTTGAAGTCAAGAACCACATCTCATTTATCTGTATTCTCTGTATCTACTACAATTTTATCTGTGAGTAGATGATATATAAGTAATATTTCATAACTGAATAATTATCTACTTCAGTATATTGTCACAAGATGATCCCTCCTCAAACACAAAACTCTTCACACAAAACCTGGAATACTCAGATTTAAATCTTTATACCTTTGTTGCAACTTCAAAAATTCTAAGTTATATATGTATGAATAATGGGTTATGGCAATAAAAAGTTACAGCAATCTGAGGGAAATAAATGAAAAATACAACATGTGGATAAAGAATATATTTTTTGAAACAGAGCTTTTCATGAAAACTAAGTGACATAACCTGAATACTTCCTGATAGTGAATAAAAATTTATCAGTAACTATTATTAAATTAATGTATAGCCTTTACTAAAAGGGTGATATGTTTCATTCTATTGTAAATTGTAACAATACCGATGTCTTCAAAATATTGTTTAATTAAAAAACGCTAGCTGTGAATAGCAGGTGGAGAACAGTGCCTGTGATTTTAAGATCAAGAACAAGAGTAGATATGATTTGACATCAATTGTTCTGAGTTCACTACATTTTTAATTACAATAAAAGAGGTTTAATTGGCTCACAGTTCTGCAGGCATTACAGGAAGCCTGCAGACAGTGGCATCTGCTTCTGGGAGACCTTAGGAAGCTTCTAATCACGGTAGAAGGCAAAGGGAAAGCAGGCACATCACATGGTAAAAGCAGGAGCAAGGATGGGCAGGGAAGGTGCTGCACACTTATACACAAACAGATCCTGTGTGAACTCAGAGCTAGAGTTCACTTATCACCAAGGGGATGGCCTAAGCCATTCATGAGGAATCAGCCCTCATGATCAAAACACCTCCCACCAGGCACCACCTCCCATATTGGGGATTACATTTAAACATAAGATTTGGGTGGGGACAAACATACAAACTATATCATTCTGCCTCTGGTCCCCAAAATCTTATGTTCATCTCAATTGCAAAATACAATCATGCCTTCTCAACAGTCCCCCAAAGTCTTAACTCATTCCAGCATCAACTCAATCAAAATTCCCAAGTCCAAGTTCCCAAGTAATATATGGAGATGAGTTTCTTCCACAAATGAATCTGTAAAATCAAGACAAACTATTTACTTTCAAGATACTGGGTAAACATTCCCATTTCAAAAGGGAGAATTTGGCCAAAAGAAAGGGCTTACAGGCCCTATGCAAATCCAAAACCCAGAAAGGCAGTCATTAAATTTTAAAGCTCCAAAATCATCTCCTTTGACTCCACGTCCCATGTCCAGGGCACACTGGTGCACAGGGAAGAATGCCAAGGCCTTGAGATAGACTCCATGCAAGGGGTAGACTCCATGTCCCATGTGCAGGGCACACTGGTGCGAGGGGTAGAATCCCAAGGCCTTGGTAGATTCCCAAGAATCCACCCTTGTGGCTTTTCCAAGCTGAAGTTGCAAACTACCGGTTATTCTACCATTCTGGGGTCTGGAGGATAGTGGTCCCCATCCCAAAACTCCACTAGGCAATGCACCAGTGGGATCTCTGTGTGGGGCCTCCAACCACACAGTTCCCTTCCACAATGCCCTAGTACAGGTTCTCTGTAAGAGTGCTACTCCTGCAGCAGGCTTCTGTCTGGACACCAAGGCTTTCTTATACATCCTCTGAAATCTAGGCAGTGGCTGCCAAGCCTCATTTACTCTTGCACTTAGCATGTCCACAGGATTAACACCACATGGAAGTCACCAAGGCTTATGGATCACACCCTCTGGAGTTGCAGCCTGAGCTGTACCTGGAGTCCTTGGAGCCAAGGCTATAGCCAGAGCAGCCAGGATATGAGGAGCAGCCTCCTGGGTGATACAGAACAGTGCTGCCCTGGGCCTGGCCTCTGCAGCCATTCTTTCATCCTAGGCTTCTGGACCTGTAAAGGGAAGGGCTGCCTCAAAGATCTCTGAAATGCCTTTGAGGCCTTTTTCCCATTGTCTTCGCTATTTGCACTTGGCTCTTTTTTAGTTATGCAAACTTCTCTGTCAAGTAGTTTCTCCACAGCTCTCTTGTGTTCTTGCCCTGAAAACATGCTTTTCATTTCTACCACATAGCCAGGCTGCAAAGTTTCCAAACATTTATGTTCTGCTTCCCCTTTAATTATGAATTCCAACTTTAAATCATTTCTTTGCTCCTATGTCTGAACGTAGGCTCTTAGAAGCAGCCACGTTATTTTTAAATGCTTTGATGCTTAGAAATTTCTTCCACCGGATACCCTAAATCTTCACTCTTTAGTTCAAACTGCCACAGATCCCTAGGGCATAGGCACAATGTAGCCAAGTTCTTTGTTAAGGCATAACATGGGTGACCTTTGCTCCAGTTCCCAGTAAGTTCCTCATTTCCATCTGACACCTCATCAACATGGACCTTACTGTCCACATATTATTTTGAATGACAAAAACCTTTGCACCAACCTAATACTATCAGCATTTTGGTCACAACCATTTAACCAATTTCTAAGAAGTTCCAAACTTTCACTCATCTTCCTATCTTCTTATGAACCTTCCAGACTCTTTTAACCTCTGCATGTTACCCAGTTCCAAAGTCATTTCCACATTATGAGATATCTTTATAGCAATGCCCCACTCCTCAGTACAAATTTTCTGTGTTAGTCAATTATTGCACCACTGTAAAGAAATACCTGAGAACGGGTAATTTATAAGAAAAGATATTTAACTGGCTTACAGTTCTGAGGGCTGTATTGGAAGCATAGCAGCATGTGCTTCTGGCGAGGTCTCAGGAAGCTACCAATCATGGCAGCAGGCAAAACGGGAACAGGCACATCACATGGCAAAAGTAGGAGCAGAAGCTGTTCATTATTGCTGTTAACACTGAGTTACATGACTTTGTGACCACAGTAAAACTCCAGAAATGTTAGCTATCCATTCAGTAAAAGAGCCAAAATTTAATAAGCATTTATTACGTGTCCAATATGACTCTAAACATATTACAGACATACTCATTTAATTCTCATGACACCCTATAGGGTAAGTAAAATTATTATCTCCATTTTATATATGAGAAAACTAAGGCACAAAAAGTAAGTTATTAAAGTCATATAACTAATAAGTGGAAGAGCCAGCAATAGACCCAGTACAGTCTGGCTTCAGATGCAATAGTCTCTATACTACCCTTCTTCCATTTTAACAGATAAGGAGTATTGAGTATATCTACCTCATGAAGCTGTTGTCAGAATTAAGTCAATACCTGTAGTTACATTGCATTATTCACTCTAATTCTTCAGCCTTCCCTGTCTTCTTTACCACATGACTTCAGTTTCTTTCTCTACAGGAGTAAACTTTTTCCCTACCCCTTGACTTAAATGGGCCATATGACCTGCTTTGGCTAATAGAATTGGGAAAAAGTAATGGTGCCTGTTGGTGTGCTTACTCTCTGCCATCACCCTGGGAGAAACATGCCCAGTGAAGAGCCGCCCCCTGCTCCCAGGAGGAGGATGACGGAAACATGATACAGAGCTGCCCAGGTGAACGCAGCCTGGATTAGCTAATTCCAGCCAATGCTCAGATAAATGAGGTGAATAAATGCCTATTTTTTTATGTCTCTGAGAGTCTGTCATTGTATATTGCTCAGCAGTATTAGAATACAATGCCTATAAAATTATGTAGGCATAATTTGCCTACATACTCCATGGCTGGAGTATGGACACTTTCTATAGGCATTAGATATAATTATACTCTGCAGTCTCTTTGTCTTCATGGTTCTGTTTTATACAAATGATTCCAAAAGGACACATAGTTCATAATTTTGCTTTTTAATTTTGAGAAAAGAGCACATAGGTACTGTGTAGCATTTTTTACTAGACTATAAACTCCTTGAGGGCAGGAAATCTGAATTTTTAATCTTTTTATTCTCAGTTCCTCACACAATGCCCAAGTTAAGGGCTCAATAAATGTCTGAAGAAAAGACTATTTTTTTTTCTCAAGTCAATCTTTTCCAGAGTCAAGCTACTATTTCGTGGAAAGATAGGACAGCACTTTGGAACCTATCTAGCCACATACTGCATCATATCCATAGTCTCTACAGGATAATCTTTCATGCTAAGCCTATTACAATTAATGTATTTTATTTCTTTAATAATAAATTTCCAAATAAAATCAGCTTTGGGGTTCTAATCTGTTACTCAAATAGTAACTTGTTGCAAAGAACTAAAAAGCATCACTGCATGAGTCCATCATGCTGCCACCAGTTACAAGGAAACAGACATGCCTCCTAGTCTGCTCACCAAGTTAAGTACCTCAAAATACACCACCCTGCCAATCTTTACTCTTTTCAAACACTAATAAAATTATACACTATATCTACTAGCTCTATCTACTATGACTGTATCAAGTACAAATTTACAAATAATTGCTGGAAGCAGCATACCCCCTGCTTCACCATCTGTATTTAGAGCTACCAGAGGAATTACTCTGCCCAGGCCCTTTGAGGTTCCTGGAGGCCCCATCCTGTCTAGACCCTGACTATCCTAGCACTTCCAAGGATCTTTGTTTGCATGTCAAGCTTCCAGTTCCCAAAGCCACACTCATTTCCACCAGTTTGGGTCTGCTCTGGGTCTCTGATTCTCTATAACTAGTGAATACCACTAAATACCTGCAATTTAGTAGGGAAAAAGAGCAAAACTTCCTATTTCCTTTCCTTTAGCATGTCTTTTTCTTCTTTTCTCTATTTTTATTTTCCTCCAGGAAACTAAATTTTAAAAATTGCCTTCCACTGTTCATGGAAGCCACTAGCAAACACTGCAGTACTCTTTCTGGTGATGATTCTCAGTTCAAATATTTAATTATCCCCTTTCACCCCATACACACACACTACAGGCCAATGAATCTCTACAACTATGTGGTGTTACAGAAGTGATGTGAGCTGCCCTGGCAGAGGGACAAGAAGGAAAGTGAATACTGTTTCAGGTACCTTTATTTCCTTCCCTAAACATGTTAAAAGTGTTATATATAAGACTTTAAAAACTATATGAGTTACTTATTTCACATGTTCATTGCTGATTTTTGTTGCCTTCTCTTAAGTTAAAGTTTTGTCTTATGAGATGAATCATATAAAGAATGAAGTTTTAAGAGTTTCTTCTATGAATAAACCCTGTAAAACCAAGAAATTAGTGTTACTCAAAACTCTTCCAAATATCAGTATTTTCATCACCCTACTCGATTGTTTAATAAAAAGGTCATATTCAAGAGATATATAATTGGCATAATATATCTAAAATAAGAACAAAATATAAAAGGTCTGGTTTCTTTCTGCATCACTGATTTTTACTGTTTACCCTCAACTTTATGGTATGTTCAGTTCTATATAATTACTTACATAATATGCATTTGTAAAGTGCTTGAACATTTTGAAAGTAAATATCAATAAACTATCAATGGGAATGTTTTAAAGATGCTAAAAAATTATTTTCACCTAGGTAAACCATATAAACATCCAGTTTTCTTTAAAAATTTCAATAGGCATCCATAATTAGGCATATTTCCTGATTTCCATCCTAAAGGAGACTACTTTTTCTTTGCTTTTTTTTTTTTTTTTTTTTTTTTTTGAGCTGGAATCTCACTCTGTCACCAGACTGGAGTGCAGTGGTGCAATCCCAGCTCACTGCAACCTCCGCTTCCCAGGTTCAAGTGATTCTCCTGCCTCAGCCTCACGAGTAGCTAGGACTACAGGCGCATGCCACCACGCCCAGCTAATTTGTGGATTTTTAGTAGAGACAGGGTTTCACCATGTTGGCCAGGATGGCTTCGATCTCTTGATTTCATGATCTGCTCACCTCGGCCTCCCAAAGTGCTGGGATTACAGGAGTGAGCCACTGCACCTGGCCCAGACTGCCTTTTCAGTGAGAAGAATTTGTGGGGTTGAACTACCTGATGTCAAATAAGAATTACAGCAGGAGTTAGTTATATAAAAATAGTTTCCTGCAAATACTAACATAAGAAATATCAAATACCTTGTATATTTATAGTATTAAATTTCTTTTGCTTTTACAGTAAATTATTCTTAGGGTATAAAGTTTACTTCTAAGGAGATAAAAAGCAATTGATGCTTCTTCAAAATAAAAAAGTTGACTCCAGCCATGTTTTTATTTGTTGAGAAATATGCTATATCTACACTATAGGATACAGACTAACAGTTATTTACCTGTCCATTGCGTACTTGTCACCTAGGAGTCATCAGCAAGTTGCATCCATTAAACAAAGAAAAGTCATTCAACCAGCCATTGGGAGACAGCATGGTAAGCAGAATTCTAAGAAGGCTCCTAGGATTCCTGCATCATGATATAACATACTCTATACAATGCCCTCCTCTTGAGGGTGTGTGGCACTATTTCCCTATTGATTTTCTGTATAGATGATCTCTCCATTGTTAAACGTGGAGTATTGAAGTCTCCAATATTATTGTATTATAGTCTATCTTACCCTTCAGATCGATTAATATTTGTTATATATATTTAAGAGCTTCAATATTGGATGCATATGTATTTAAAATTGTTATATCCTCTTGATAAATTGACCCCTTTATCATAACATAATGTACTTCTTTGTCTCTTTTTATGCTTTTTGACTTATAGTCTATTTCATTTTATATAACCATAGCCATGCTTGCTCTCTTTTGGTTACCAATTTCTTGGAATATTTTTTTCCAAACTTTCATTCTCAATCGATATGTGCTCTTAAGGCTAAAGTGAGTCTCTTTATCCATTTAACCACTCTTTCTTTCGGAGAATTTCATTTATTTACGTCAAATGTAAGTACTGATAGGTAAGGACTTGCTACTGGCATTTTGTTAATTTTCTATTGACTGTTTTGTAGTTCTTTTGTTCTTCTCTTCCAATTTTGCTGTCTTTATAATTTGTTATATTTTTGTAATACTATGCTTTGATTCTTCTTTATCTTTTTTGTGTCTGCTAGACTTTTTTGCAGTTTTCATGAGGCACACATAAAACATCTTATAATGTCCTAATTTAAGCTGATAATACCTTAACTTCAATTGCATACTTCTCCTCACCACCATATTTTATGCTATTGATGGAATACTTTATATTTATTTACACTGTATATCTTTTTACCAATTATTTATAGCTATAGTTGTTTTTAATACATTTGTTTTTGAACTTTTCTATTAAAGAGTGATTTACACAGCACCTTTACAGTATTAGAGTATTTTGAATTTGACTATGCATTTGCTTTTATCAATGAGTTTTATATTTTAATATGCCTTCATATTGATACTTGTCATACTTTTGTTTCAACTGTAGGAGCTCCTTTCACATTTCTTGTAAAGCCAGTCTCATGATGACCAGCTGCCTCATCCTTTTCCTGTTTTCAAATTTCTTTATCTCTCCTTCATTTCTTAAAGATAGTTCTTCAGTGTGTAGTATTCTTGATTGGCAATTTTTTCTTTTAGCATTTTGAATGTGTCATTCCATTCCCTCCTGGCTTGCAAGGTTTCTGTTAAGAAGTCTACTGAGAAGTAGTCCTTTATATTTGACAGTTTCTTCTCTCTTGCTGCTTTGAAGATTCTCTCTTTGCCTTTGATTTTTGATAATTTGATTATAATGTGTCTCAGAGTTCCCTTTTTAAATTGATATTGCTTAAGGCCTTTTGAGCTTCCTGAATCCATTTGCCCATATTTCTCCCAAGAATATGTCCATATTCCTTCCAAGGTGTGTTGATGGGTATGGCTTCCTTCAAGTTTCTAGGGGGGCTCCTGACGGGTCACTGGATGGATCCCTGAGCTTTCTGTACTGCTCCAGTTTGTGCTTGAGACAGGCTATAACTGAATTCCTAGACTCACACAAAGAGACTTTTGTTGTGAGTGGGTGCAGAATTCTTGATTTTGCTGGAGGGAAGATGAGCAGGTGACCTCCTATTCCACCATCTGCCCAAAGTCATCTCTTGTTGATTCTTAAATTTGTGCTTTCTCCAAACTCTTTTTCTAAAATTCAGTTCATGTTTCTATCTGTCTAACACCCCCAAACCTTAATACTCTATCATTTCCCTTTTTCTCCTCTTGTATTATCTCTGTGAACTGCCTCCTTCACCACAACCAAACCCCATATCAAGATAGGAATGTAGGAGCCATCCTAGACTCATTAGTCATCAGAGAAGTGCAAACTAAAACTATCAAGATGTAAAAACACTCACTCCAATGTTTAATCATACCACTGTTAAAAGAATGTCGGGCAACTGGGACCACTATACACTGCCAGAAAGCAAATAAAATGGTGAAACCAATTTGGAAAATTATTTGGCAGTTTCTTACAAAGCTAAACACACACTTATTGTATTGCCTAATAGTTCTGCTTCTGGATATTTACACAGATAAAATGAAAACATAGATACACAAAAAGACTTGTACAAGAATATTCAAGCAGCTTTATTCATAATAAAGTCTGAGTTAGAAATAATTCTAACCCACATTTCCATCAACAAAATAGACTTTAAAAAATAGACCTGTTCTATTCCCACAATAAAATACTTCTCAGCAATAAAAATGAAAAAAGTATGGATACACAAAACAACATGGATGAATCTCAAAAACATGCTGAACAAAGAAAGCTAGATACGAAACACTGTAGATGATAATGATTCCACTTACATAAAGATCAAGAATAGACAAAAATTATTTATCATAATAAAAATCTGAAAAGCATTTGCCTCTTGAGACTGGGAAATGTATTGAACAGAGGGACACTTTCTGAGTTGATGGAAATATTCTACCTCTTGATAAGGGAGTGGGTTAGATGAGTGTACGTATTTATCAAAACTCACAGAATTATTCACTTGAGATATACACATTTCACTGTAAATGTATTTTACCTCCAAAAAGTAGTATTTAAAATTGCTGACAGAAGTTATTTTCTTTGTTCTTACAAAATATACAACAGTAGGGAAAAAGAAATAAACTACTCTTGATACTTTACTCAGAAGGTGATATTTCCCATCTAGGAGATCATCACACTGAGAACTCACAAATTCTATTTAAATGTTTTGAATCAAGCACTTTACTCTCACTTCTTTAGGATAGTAATATTTACCAACCCAGAGTCATTTTTCTTCGTGTCACTGAAAGCTTCTATTTTTAACTTTGAGTTTCTAAGTTCACCAGGGTCCATTAGGGACAGATTGAAGAAGCAAAAAAGGAATAAAGAACCAGATATAGGAAAGAAAATAAAAAGCACTGACAGTCTATTTTTTTTTTTCCTTGGAACTAATACTGCTTTCAATAGCACCAGATGTCAAACAATCTACCAGCCATCAAACATGTAGTCCTGAACCCTTAGAAGTAAAAAATACCAAACATAGGATTGACTAATTGCAGTGGCAGCACCTCAAGACATAAATACCCCTCAGTAGAACCTGAAACAAGGCTGGTTCCTCATGTATCCCCTCTAGATAGACAAGGATTCAGCTGCAATGAAAAGATGGTCAGAGTTAATGGACAGTTGTCAGTGCTGGAAATTGTTGAGTTTGAGTTTGCAGTTGACTGAATCTGGGCATAACTGCAAGCCAATTTGTATGAAAGCCAAGCACAAACAAAAAATACCTGGTAATTAGTGATGGCCAATTCAACTTGGATCATACCCCAAACCTTGTCACCACTTGTTATTCATTTAAAAAAACCATTAAGACTGTAAGGTATGTTTTATTACTGCCTATATTTTTTCATTCCATGCACCACCACTTTACTCTATTCATTACAATCTCCTCTAAAGCACTGCATATCATTACTAAAAAGAAACTTATTTTCTTGCTCCATATAACTGCTACCAGAAGCTTCTATGTTTTTAATTCCTGGGCAAAAACATTTGCCCCTCACCTTAACAAGTGCTTACTTATATAATAAATGATGAAAGGAAGTAGCACATATTTTGAATCCAATGATACAATCTAATTCTGGGACACCACAGAAGAACCAATCTTGACTTTAGCCCAGAATGCGTGACACCATTATTTGGAAGGCCCTCAAAGCACCGTGGAAATGTGGATCTTCGTACTTATAACTTATGTTATAAATATCATATTGACTAAAATCATTAACATTTCTCCAGGAAAACATGAATTTGGGGATAAATAAGCACTTGAAATTGTCTCTTGTAAGTTCAGGTCAGGATTTTTTTACAAAGAGTTTGCCACAAACATTTAAAAAATCTTTTCACTTTTCAGAGCTTTTTGAACTTTGGTTACAAAAACCCTATGCTAGGTATTTGTTTTTGGCTTTTATTCAGATTGGCTTGCACTATTAACTCCTCATTAACTCTGATCATTATTTTCTTGCAGTAGAACCCTGATATAACTGGAGGCAGCAAATAAAACTAGCCTTGTTTCAGATTCTTCTAAAAGCTGTGAATTTTCATTTTTGTAATCTGATGAAATAACAGGAAACACACTAAAACCCATCATAGAGGTGAACAAGAGACTCCTTACCCAGAGATTTCCAAATATATTTAGGCTACAATATACTTTAGCATGACAAAGAGCTCCAGGGACTCTTACCCTTGTCTGTTTGCTAATACTCTCTCAGCAATTCTTCCTTCTACCAAAAAAAAAGGAAAGAAGAAAGAAAGGAAAGTGTTACCTAAATGAAAAAAATAAAAGACTGTTATCCTGAGAAGCCAGAGTGGCTATACTTAACTTCTCATGCATTCATTCATCAACATTTTGTTGAGTATCTTATAGATGCAAGAAACTTCTATCCCTAGGAATATTACTATAAGCAAGACAGACAAATACCCTCTGCTCACAATGCTTACCTTATGGGGAGACAGAACAGTGGAGATGAATGAATGGAAAATAAACAGCAAGTAGATAATTACAGAGAGTGATAAGTATGAAGGCCATTAAAAAGTTAGTGATAGAATAGAGATTAACAAAGTGGAGGTACACTTTGGATAAGCTGCACAAAGAAAAACAACAGTGTATTAAGACAGACAACAGTGTGCCAAGGATGAAAAATAAACAACAGTAATGAAAGAAGATGGATGAAAGAGAAACGGCAGTGTACTAAGCCAAGAGCCAAGCTTTCCAAAGAGGGAATTGTAAGTGCAAAGACAAGTATGAAAGAGTTTGATAAATGTAAAGGCCAGAAAGGATGGTCATGCACCTAAACAGTAGTGAGTTAGGGGGACAGCACTATAAGATATAACCAACAAGGTAGGTAGGAGTCAGATCATGGCCTTGTAGACAATGTATTTTACTCTAGGTAAAATAGGAACTCAGTAAAATGTTTTAAATAGGAGAGTTCCATGAATCTACATACATTTTTAATCACTGATATTTGTATGGCTATTGGAGGTTATAAAGAATAAAAGGAAGAAAACATGTTAGAAGACTGTTACAGCAGCTTTAGTGAAAGATGATGGTGTTTTAGAGACGAGTGGGATGGTCTGGGACTGATGCAGGGTGAAGTGGGCAGAGAAGTGGCAGGACTTGCTCATAGATAGATGTAGGTGGTAACGAAAAGAGAAGAATTGATAGGATTCAGGTTTTAGGATGAGCCATTCAGTGGGACAATCTTGTCTGGAGACAAAAATCTGTGAGCCATGGGCATAGATAGCTTGCAGAGCCCTAGGATAGAATGAGATGAGATAAGAAGAGATAATAAAAAGAAAAGAACCTAGGACAATGCCTACAGGCTCTACAATGTTAAGTGTTCTAGTTGAGAAAAAGAAGCTGGCAAAAAGACTAAGAAAAAAAGTACAAGTGAGATAGGAGAAAATATGGAAGTGTTATCACAAAAGTCAAGAGAAAAAAAACACCACCCCAAGAACGGAATGGGAAGTTAAGAAATGGTCCAGTGTCCACTAGATCTGACAAAGTAGTAAGTTATTACTTCAGTTAATAATTTAATTATACTCTAACATCACATAAATACTAGCACTAGACCCAGAATTTCCATATTTCCATATCTCTCTCTCTGTGTGTGTGTCAGTCAGAATCTAAGTCTTCAGAGCCAGAGCACTGGCAATGTAAATGTACTCAATGCCAATTTCTATGTGAACAGGAGGAAAAAGGACATCTGACCCAATTTACCAGCCAACATCACACATTCTTACTAGGGAGAGACACAGTGACTCAACCAGGCTCTGACCTAGGACTTAAAGCAGATCAAGGTTGGAATCTACAGAATGGAAAGCAAGAGAAGGAAACCTTCAGACTATAGAGACAAACCAAGCATAAAACAAGCCACGCATGACAACTGGCTGGGAGAAGAGAAGGAAAGGGGCACCAAATCAGGACAAGAGAAGGCAGTGATCAAGTCAAATAGCTGAACCAGAGAGACTGGATGGAGTGAAGACATGAGAAATGTCTTAGGTTCAGATCAGTCACCTTTCAAAACAGCAAAATCTTTGCCTACCCTCAGGGTTGAGTGTATGTCCATAGAAACACCACTGCTAAGGTGCTGCCATTCTGATGTCCCCTATCCCCTTGCTGGGTCCAAACTCACCAAAACTCTAGCCTTTCCTCCTTTTTCTCCTTCCCTGGTGCCCAATTCAAGGAAGTTGAAAAGCCTAGGCGAGACAGCTGGACATTTGTCCACCAAGGTGCTCCCTGCATGTACAGTGCCTGGTGCTGTCCTCAGATCACTCTCTAGGTGGAAGCATTTTCAGCATGAAAACCTTAACCAAAATCATGGCCTGAGATAGCCAACCATACTTCTATCAGAAATTGATGGAAAGCCACTCAGTGGATTTTTTTTTTTTTTTTTTTTGGTCTAAACCAACTCTGGGACTGAAAGAAAAGTTTGACATTATAAATACAACTTAATCAAAAAGATTATTTCAAGTTCCCAAGTTTTCACATACACAAATCATATATTGGTTCCTCTGGGAGAATTTATTGCCCTAGACTAGAAGAAATTTTAATACAGCAGAACTCAGCTCTTCAGCATAATTTGGTATTATCTACGCATCAGCCCACTCACAGGCAGCCTCGCCTTGGGTCTCCAGAGCACACAGCCAGCATAAGGTGGTGCCAATAAGTTAGAACCTTGTTTATACTCAGCAAATATAAGTTTTCAAAGATGTGTAGTTGATTATGTAAGTTCTGTAGTATAGTAGTCTGCCCTTATCTGCTGGGGGTATGTCTCAGTACCCTTAGTGGATGCCTGAAACCATGGATATTACCAAACCCTATATATACTATGGTTTTTTTTAACCTGTACATACATGCTTATAATAAAGAACTTATAAATTCGGCACAGTAAGAGATTATCAATAACTAATAATAAAATGGAACAATTATAACTACATACTATTCATACATAGATTTATTTTTACCAAAGATCTTAGCAACCTCAGCAATTGATTTCTTTTTCTTTCCTTATTAAGTTGAGAACATTCACCTTTTCATTTAAAGGAAGCACTTCACAGCTTTTCACTAGCAGCTGTGAATTACCAGCATCACTCTCTGGGCTTTGAGGCCATTATTAAGTAAAATCAGGGTAACTTAAACACAAGCACTGTGATATTGTGACAGCTAATATGATCGATCACCTAGAAGGCTACTAAGTGACTATTGGCTGGAAGCATAGACAGCATTGATCTGCTAGACAAAGCTAATTCACGTCCCAGGCAGGACAGAGCAGGGTGGCACATGATTTCATCATGCTCCTCAGAATGGCATAGAATTCCATTCACAATACACTTACATATTTTGAATTTCTGGTAATTTTCATTTGATATTTTTGACTATAGTTGACCATGGGTAATTGAAACCACAGATAAGGTTTAGTTCAGATACATGCAAATCATAGTGAAACAAATGTTTAATAGAAAATTTATTGGGATAGAGAGTTGTTTGTATATTAACATCCTGCTGTGGTCACACGCATGTTTCACATATGCAAGTATATTTCTTTCCAAAATGTTTTTTTTTTCTGTCTTTTCTTTTACATTATGTGCATAGAGTCCTGGTTTCCCCAAAAGACAATCAAGACAAAAAGAAAAGAAAGACCAAGCAAATTAAATGACATTTTCTCTCAGAACCTCCTTCTTTCTGCTTGTCAGTATCTCCTGATTTCCAGGTGGACTCTCTCATGCTCATTTCCCATGAGCACCTGAGTCTCTGAAGATTAGTTTTTATCCCAGATCACCTCATGGGGGAAGAAGAAAAAAAAAAAACAGAGGATGATTCTGGAAAGTTTTATAAGCTGTGTAACCGGCTCAATTTAAATAAAATGTGTATAAATATTCCCATTCAAGTTTTCTTGGTGAACGCTCTATTAGATTAGGAGTTATTAAAACTTCCATGGCTTCAAAGCTGATTTTGCTCTAAGGTGCAGTAACCCTGTTCAAAGTGAAGACAAAACCATTAAGAACAGGCAACCCAGGATGGGCTTCAGAAAGCTTATTTCAATTCGGCTGAACACTGCAAGGACTCTGTGCAGTGTGAGAAGATAATTTATGACAAAATGTAGACTAAAAGGCATGCTGTTATGAGGTACCAGATGGACTCTGTGTTAACTCTTCAGAGAGCAGTACACACAGCTTGGCAAAGTGAAAATGCTACAGAAGTAAAAGAGCTACAGAAAATTGTAAGTGCTGTGTCCCTGGAAGACAGAGACAAAGTGAATCTGGACGTCTTAGTAAGAAAGAAAGAGATGAATAAGGAGAGTCAAGAGAGCTGACCTTTTTGGGGCAGTCTGTCAGGAAAGTAAAAAGGCCATCATGAGAAGTGAAGTTACAGAATAAAACTAGACACCATGTTTGGGAAAATAAGCCCCAAACAACCTACATTTTTTTCTCTAGAAAGGCTTTTGAAAAAATTACATGTCATGACTTGAAAGAGAATCAGCTGTATTTTTAGGAACCTACAATGGGAATCTTTAAAATTTGTAAGTATCTGCTATAAACAAAAGCCATAAAGAACACTCACAAATGTCTGCAGCATAGAAGAGCCAACAGATAGTGTCAAATTTTAACATTTGGCTTATATTTTATGTGTTAATTGGATATAGTATTTGTACATACTCAAAAGGATGCATAAATAATATATTTAATAGAGAAGTAATACTTTTAATTATAATTCAGAATTAAATTATGTTAAAGCAGTAGAAACAATAACATTAGCTACCATTTACCAAGTGCCTTTTTCAGATATAGCCCTGTATCAGGCATTATGCCAAATGATTTCTACATTATATCATTTCACCTTAAAACTTCCCTGAGAAACGGATATTGTTAGTCCTATTTTAAGTATTAGGGAAATCAGACACAGAAATTTAAAGAACTTTCTCAAACTTACACAGCTGTCTAAATCTAAAGACTACATTTAACCATTACTTTATACTACTTCCCAACTGTCAAATATTTTAGGCACAATCAAGTTGCTTAAAATGTCAAATTGATGTATTCTTTTAATCCAGGATTTTCTATTATATAGGGCTAGTGTGATATTCTGACATAAAGATATATACTCATGCATGCACTGTATTCTTTCACATTTAGTTCAACTGATTTAGTTTATTGGACACATACCATTTTGAAGGAACTGTGCTGGCATCTGCAGTGTATATAATGAAAATTAGCAAAAAGCCTCAGTTCTAAAAGAAGAAGAAGAAGAACAATAGTATCAGGATGCTGTGTTGGAATTCTATCTCCATTAACTTAGGATAAGACACCAAAGATTAAGAATGAGAAATAGGTGCCAAAGTGCCCACAGCTCAAATGCTAGGTTACTGATGACAGTAATGGACTGTCCATTCTCAGTAAAGAGAATGGAGCCCTGTTTGTAGCCATCACTTAATAACTGACTCAGGCAAGCAGTTGATGCTAAGACAGTTAGATGAATGGTGGTTGGGAAACAGGATTTTCACACCATCTAAAGTATAACCACCAGATTGCCTATTAATTACAAAAGGAACGATAACTACACTGTAGAGAGATCTAGTAGATGCCACCTTACCAAGTGATGTTGTAGAGCTTCCCCAATATTGAAGAAAATTGACATTATATACCCTCTAGTGTGATGCCACAGAAGGGAAACACAGTTATCTATGTAGGACTCTTGACAAAAAAGTTTACTTGGAACTTCACATAAGAAAATAATAAGTCAGATCCAGATAATTGGACTTCAAAACTATTAATGTCTTAGAGGAAAAAAGAAGAGCAGGAAGCGGGCAAGAAGGGAAACTGTCCTAGAAAGAGAGTAAAGAAGAACAAAGTGATCAGACAACTAAATCTGATGAGTGATTATTTTTATTATTTTCTGAATTTTATTTTAAAAGTATAGCAATGAAGAATATTATCGAATATTTAGAAATATAAATGTAGGCTGTATATTATGTAATTGTATTATATCCCTGTTAAATTTCTTGAGTGAAAACGATCAAGGGCATCCTATGAGAAGAGCATCCTCATAGATAGAAGATATATGTGAGGTATTTAGGACAAAGTGTCATGATGCCTGCAGACTATTCTCAAGCAGTGCAACAAGATAAAAATGGAGATAGATGATGTATTATGTAATAAAGATTATATAATATATAGCAATAGATATTTATATGTATAATATGTCACAAATTATTAATGATACTTTGTATATATAAGTGAATAACTATTGAAAATATATTAGTATACATGTAAATTGTATAATATATACTACATAATATATACAAAATAGTTCACTAAAACTATAGAGTATATAGTATATACTATATAGTATACTATACAGAGTAAGATTATCAATTATACAAATTAATCTATAACTAATATAATAGAGCTTATATGTAAGTTAAATATATCATATCTAATTATATATAGCTTAATAGAATATATAGTTAAATATATTCTATATTATATACAATATGAGATTATGAGATATTTTTATATAGATTATATAAAGATTCCATAGAGATATTTTATTGAGATACATATTAAAAGATTTCTACAAGTAGAAATATATAGAGTTTTTAAGTATATATAAGGGTGTGTGTGTGTGTGTGTGTATTTTAAAGAAATACAGTGATATACCATTGGGCTGTTCTTTCTACTTCAAAAGGAGATTCTCTCCTACTCACCTTCATCCAAATGAAGGAGTTTAAAGAGTTCCACTGAGATAGGTTGACATATGTTCCTAGGTGTGTAATTCTCCTCCAGGAGACTTTAAAGGTGGTTGTAGATGGAGCAGCATTGAGAACGTACTGACCTAACCACCAATGGCGCAAACATTCGTAGTTCTCTTGGAACAAATTTAGACCTCACGAAGGACCTTAAAGAGGATCAAAAAAGCCCTAACAGAGAGGGTGGACCTACCAGGATCTCAAAATCTCAGATGGATGATTGTTCTAATGTGGGACTAGAGAAGACATTGCTTGAATCAAAATAAACATACAATGTCTCTGTCCTCATAAGGCTTACAGCCTAGATGGGGAGATGGGCGTTGCCGTGTTCGTTTTCTGCTACTTTAACAGAATACTATAAATTGGGACATTTATAAAGAAATGTGAAAGAAGTTTATAAAGAAGCTTCTTTAGAAATTGTAAATGAAATAAACTATAAATAAAATGTCATTTATAAAGAAAAAAACTTTACTTGGCTTATAGTTTTGGAGGTTGAGAAGTCCAAAAAGTAGCACTGGTGTCTGGTAAGGATCATTTCATGGCAGAAGGTAGAAGTGGACACACAAGACAGAGAGGCACCAGAGACTGAACTCACTTTTTAACAATCCACTCTCATGATAACTATTCCACACTTGAGGTAACATTAATCCATTCTTGAAGGCCCCACCCTCATGACTCAATCATCTCTTATTAGGCCCCACCTCCCAACACTGGTGCATTGGGGATTAAATGTCAACTAATGAACTTTGGAGGGGACACATTTAAAAGGGTATGTTAATTACCAACCTATACCTTTTATAAGCTCGAAAGCATGTACCAGTCTTGGAAGATATATAGAGTGGTCTTCTGGAAGTGGGATGTTCTTGTAGAGACCAGGTTTGATGTTACTGAAGAGCAAAGGATGATAAACTGAAAAAAAATAACACATTGAAATAACATTTTATTCCTGCAACCCTGACTTCTGATGAAAACAGGATGGTAAGTAGCGTAAACAAGGGATAGAAAGCAGGTTCTAAGCGGCCAGCAAATGCAACTTAGATACCCTTTAATCTACAAGGCTCTGCTGTGACCCACAATTGGAAATTAAACTGGTCTTTGATTATTGTGTTAACATATTGTTTCAGAGAGTAATTGAAGCTTTAGACTTAGTAATTTCTGGTGCAATGATTCCAGATCTGATAAATATATACTATATGGCATGTCAAAGAGAAATAGTACCAGGCAGAGTTAAAACAGGCAAGGAAAATTGTATTCAAGATTATTACAATAGGGGAGAGAGATTGAACTCAACTCCACGGAAATAGGAAAGAGAATTTTTTTTTTTTTTTTTTTTTTTTTTTTGAGACGGAGTCTTGCTCTGTCGCCCAAGCTGGAGTGCAGTGGCGCGATCCTGGCTCACTGCAAGCTCTGCCTCCTGGGTTCATGCCATTCTCCTTCCCCAGCCTCCCGAGTAGCTGGGACTACAGGCGCCCGCCACCGCGCCCGGCTCATTTTTTGTATTTTTTTAGTAGAGACGGGGTTTCACCGTGGTCTCGATCTCCTGACCTTGTGATCCGCCCGCCTCGGCCTCCCAAAGTGCTGGGATTACAGGCGTGAGCCACCGCGCCCGGCCGAGAATTTTTAAGCTATACGGTGAGTTCGTGGAAAAGCACTGAAGGATGTTAAAGGCAGGGTGACTCAGCATGATTAGGTCATCTGTGCTTGCCTGTTGGAACTCCTTGAATTTAGTCTCCTACCTTCCCACAGAGACTGAGAAATGGGAACATCATCTTTCCTGATGATCACATTTCAAAGGAATGGGTCCCAGGTTCATGAGAAAGACGTTCCTGGGTTGTAGAAGATTTACATCTCAAATTGGGCAGGGACAAATTTTACAATAGCAGATTTTTTAAAGTAAACACTGTAAGGAAAGAGAGGCCAGAGACCTAGAGTCAGAAAGAAACCTGTGTAAAGTTCAGTGAAGGTGAGGGGAATGGTAAGGCTGTCTTGGTCACTCATGTGGTGCAGAAGCTCACTGGTGATGGCTGTAGAAGACTCCTGAACAAGTCTGTCCCTGAAGAGTTTGAAAAACAAATTTAAGAAAAAATGCTTTTTTCAGATTCATTTCTCCAGGCACATTCATGACATGGCTAGTAGCCAGGGACTAAAAGCCCCCATTCAGCACTTCCACTGACTGAGGCAAAGCTTTTAAACTCTCACTTGGCTCAGTTAAAATGGAGATTGAGCACTGTTGGTTCATACTTTACAAAAAATGTCATCAAGATTAATAGGTAATATTTATAAAACCTTCCCAGATATTTTTGATGTGGAAAAAATAGCATTTAAGAACAAATATGTTTCCTATAAATTCCAGATGAAAATATTATTAGCATGCTTGCAAAGAGTCAAAGTAAATTAAATCTGAATTAAAAAAAGAACCTCAACTAGTATTTTATGAAGACAATATTTGTACAAGAGCTTCATTATATAGAATTTCTTTGTGGTTGTAAATGAAGAATTGTCATAAGCTAAGTAGTGTATAAATAACAACAGAAGAGCAGCATTGAATCTAGAGTATTCACATCAGTTCTGTGAAATGGAATTGGCTTTATTTCTGAGGTCTGGTTACAAATTTCCTATAATTTTAATTTTAATGAAGTATACTAGGTTATTTTTCTGGTTTTAAAAAATAATATGTGGTGAATTATAGACAATTTAAAGTTACAGAAACATAGGAGAAAATAAAATATCCAATTGTCTTGCCACCTTGGAAAATAACCACCCATGGAAGTATTTACTTATAATCTTTTTGTTCTGAAAATATTTCTCCCAGAGTTCTAATCACGTGGCATGATTTTATATTGGTATACTATAAAATGGTATACATTTGCTTTTATATAAAATTTGAAAATAGGAATTTTCAGGGACCTCACTTGACAAATAAGGACTGGTTATATTTTTATTAGTTCCATGTAGCTGTTTTTCTCTGGGTGAGCATTCCATTTTTGCTACCATGTATAATATTCCTTCCCATCCCTACCTTCCATCTACCTCCTTTACCTTTCTCACCCTTCATCTTTCATTTCTTTAAATTTCCCCTCTTTCTGTCACTTGTGTCAAGTGAGACTAGAGGGTTTAAATTTAATAAAGTCCCTTTGTTAAGGGACAGCCTATTTTTAGTCCATGTGCTAGTGCATGTAGCACATTTTACTGACTCTTTTAAAGTATTGTTATCTCAAGGACACTTACTGGGCTTAGATGAACTGTGATATGATGAGGAGTTTGGTCATAAGATAAAAATCTGTCACAGGCTTATTTACCACTTTTTACTAATTAAATAGCACGACCCAGGTCATTCAGTCTGTATTTGAAGATGGAGAAAGTCATTATTCAAGGTCTTTGACAATCAAAATGGCCTTTCTGTTGTTCTGAACAACTTTTGTGGGAAGAAGAAACACAGTAGTTTGTTTAGTAATTCTGTCTACACTGTATCATACTGATAGCCCTTATGGTGCCTCCAGGAGAGCTAGCAAACCGCATCTTTCCTAGGTAAATGAATTACAATGAGACACAGCCTTGGGGCCACAAGGCATGGAATTCTGATGAAGAAAAGTCACCTCATTGTCTTTCTCCAGGCAGAAACAGCTCTCTGCTAGGGTGTGCCTTGTGAGAGAACCAAGGACCAAATTTCAGTCCCCTCTTAATATTTTAGTCACATTTGTGGTGGCATAACCACTCAACTCTAGACAGCAACCCTCGTGTTCATGATGCCTATAAAAATATGCAGACACTTCTTTATATATTTGTATTTATATAAACTTATCTATGCATATATTTATGTATATATACTGCTGATAGTTACAACCAAATTATTTTAGGTGATCTTCAAAGAAAGCAAGAGATTACACCTTAACTGTGAAATCAGTCACATGATTTAGCACTTAAAGTATAAAAACATGTTCAGAATCCAAAGAGGAATGACTTAGTAAAATATTATAGGCCTCAGATTGGATTCCAGATTACAGGGTGATCTGACAACTCCTAATCTGATCATATATCTTAATTTTGTATCAAATAAGTAAGAACTCAAGTGAGCTTGACATTCTTATATTTAAGTTATTTAATTTTTGAGTAAGCATTATGTTCAGTGGTCTTTAAGAAGATTATGTGGATAACATATCTTCCCTCCTCAATCTTTGCATACCTATTGACACTTCCTTTTGCCTTTACATATAAAAGACAATCACTATAAGTTAAATCATCCCCTTCTCTCCCCCAAATTTAACTTTTTTCCAAATATTCCATTTTATTCGTTATTGTGCATGTCACATTGCAGAAGAGCAGTCTAAGGTCCACCAGATTTTTTGTTACTTTGTAGAAAATAATAATCTAACTCAATAAAAGTTTAATTTTTTTCTTAATCTTTCCTAAAAACTTTTAGTAGTATAGGTTTAGAGATGTATCTCTTTCCTTAGATTTTTTATATCAGTTATGGGAAGTCTTTTAAGTTTGCATCCTCAGATATTTTATTTGGTTCAGTAAAGTTTTTTTATTATGTTCTTAAATATTGCTTTATTCTAATTCAGAAACACGTTTACTTTTTAGAATACATCTTTGTTCTCTGTTATTCTGCTATCATGATCTCTATCATCATTATCTCTTTATACTTTTCCTTTATGTGCTCGAATAACTTCACTTTTGTTTCATACTGATTGTATTTCCGACAATGCCATTCTACTATGCGTAGGTTTTAATTCTGCTGTTGCATTATTTCTTTGTAACACTTCTTCCTTTGCTAACCATCTCATTTTTTACCTCACTTTGTTCCACTTTTTACAAACATTTCTCCTTTCCTTCAAATATACTATTGAAGCAGAACATTTTTATTGTTGTTTTTCTAGTTCCATTGTGAATTCTGAAAATCAGTCCTTTTTGGTGGCATGTTACTCTTCGAAATAATTAAAATGATATTCCCATTCCCTTATTCTGCAGATCTGTTGTTGTGGTTGCTGTCACTTGTTGTTGCTCTTTTCATAGACTCAAGTTGTTTATTTGTTTGGAATTTTATCACTATGTAATTACCTGTATACTTTTTAAAAACTCTACACAAACTTCACATTTGCCAGCAGACAGGATAGACAATGCCTGTGCTCAATATCCATTTAGGTGCTTGTGGAACATCCTTTCTCTGATTTAAAGTCAGAAGACAAATTTATAAGCCCAGGCTGTTTTCGATTTTCTGTGTTTAGCACGCATTCATCTATATATTCTAACATGCTAAGTATAATTTTCTCCATGCCAATTTTTTTGATCTCTAAAACCTTGAAATTATGAAGTATATGAAAACTCAAATCCTCAGCATACAGTGCTACCAAGATTTTTATTATTTCAGCCCCTACCTACAGCACCACATCTGAGGTGGTTACAGCTGCCACGATGCTTAAGGAGTTACCAGTCTCCCCTACTTCCCACCCTGTTTATTTGCTGAAATTAATTTCCAAATGGATGTCAGAAGTTTGGAGTCATGGAACAGAGAAGAATGCCCTGGCTGCCTTAAAAAGCAGCATCTCCTCCATTGCCAGCCATTTGCTCACCTTTTTGCTTGATCCGAGCCTGGTCTAAGGATCTAGAAACTAATATTGAGAAAGAGAAAGGATATTTCTGGCTTCAATTAGGTAAGTGGGTTGTTCTCTTTATTAGGCAAAGCCCAGGCATCCATCAGTTGTTTTTCTCTATCCGGTTTTATTGCCCTTATAGTTAGTGGAAATGGAGTGAAGCAATCAATTGCCTGTCAGCTTTCATTTTTTGGATGGTTGTGAGTGTTGATCTTTTCTAAAAATTGGCATTTTATTCCTCTGCTTGTTCATAATCACCAGTCTTATCATTGCTATAGCTAAGCCTGCATCAAAAGCCTCAGTTAAGTGTCCTTGCTGTTTCCAAGCCTTGCTGATGTTGTCTGAGATTTTTCTAAGGTCAAATGATAATCTACTAACCAGAATCCCCCACAACAGAAAGCTAGGATTTTCAGCAGTTTCATAAATAAATGAATCACCAGAGCTTATTTCTAACCCTTTTTAAACCTGGATTTCACTTAAATATTACCATATAAAGCTACAAGAAATGTAGACAATTAGTGTGGAAGGATACTGTGTACAGGCATATGGCCTCATGAACACACACACACACTCTCATGCATGAACGCGCACATCTTGTCATGTATGAACACAAGCCAGTCCTTACACATGAGTTTGTGCATGGTCTCACAAATGAGCAGATCGATAGCCTCATGCACAAACACACAGGAATAAAAATGGCTCAGTATAATTCTACCACAACTGAGAAAACAACATAAATCACATCAAAGGTAAGTACAAGGTCTAAAATATAACTGAGGAAAAACAAAGAAATGACAAGAAATGGATATGTGTGGTGCGGAAAGTGATGAACCCATCACTTTTACACATATTGCTTGTTACCCTCATAATAATCTGACAAGGAAGGTACCAGGAATCAAATGAATTCAATTATCTATTCATGAAATGTATCAGTTACCTACTATGTGCTAGGCACTGACACTGAGGCTCAGAAATGCAATTACTAGTAAACTATTCAGTGATCTTGGTGAGTGCCAAATTCAAGTCTAACAACACTGCCCATGTGTTCTCCACTACCCCCATGCTAAAGTGCAGCATAGATTTATTGTTATTTTTTCCTAGAATACTATCTTTGCAGAAGCTTTTGTATAGCTAATTCAAATAGAAATATAATATTACTTTATATAGTAAAACTCTGAGTTAGTTCATGAAGCAAATTTTCCATATAGTTTTTCTATGTCAGAAATTTTGAGTAAAATGTATGTTTAAAACACTAGCTTGATAAAATGGTAATAGTGGCAAAGTTTCTGAATGTATCTGAATCCCACCACTAGGCATAATAACGGACAGAACAGCTAGAATAATAAGACCAAAAGCCCAAAAACTACTTCCAGATAAAATGTAACTGCAAGGCATCCTCCAAACCTAAAAACACAAACTGGGAGCTACAAGCTACCAAAACGACAAAGTCCATGTGGCCTCAGCAACTGTAAGAGAAGAAACAGAGAAAAACAAGAGGATTTCAGATGGCCATGAGGCCCAGAAAACCAACAGTGCTAACCAGAATGCTCAACAGGCCATGCTGAGTACAGCAGCCAAAAATGAGTGGGAAGTTTATGGGCTCCAATTTGCAAGGTAATGGAATAGAACCACAATAAGGTCAAATTGTGGTGGAGCAGTGTGGGCCTTTTAGACTCTGGAAACTAATCAACTAAAACTTCCTTTCGGGGCAAAGGTTCACACTGAGGAGAAACTGCTGGAAGTGGAATCCAAGTCAAGTAAGAGAGGGTAACAGAGACCAGATCCAGGTGAAAGTGGGCCTCCACATTTTGGAAAGTACAGGGGATATATGTATTTTTTTTATTTATTTTTTTTTTTTTTGAGACTGAGTCTCACTCTGTCACCCAGGCTGGAGTGCAGTGGCATGATCTCTGCTCACTGCAACCTCTGCCTCCCGGGTTCAAGTGATTCTCCCACCTCAGCCTCCTGAGTAGCTGGGATTACAGGTGCATGCAACCACACCCAGCTAATTTTTGTATTTTTAGTAGAGACAGGGTTTCACCATGTTGGTCAGGCTGATCTCGATCTCCTGACATCGTGATCTGCCCACCTCGGCCTCCCAAAGTGCTGGGATTATAGGCATGAGCCACTGCGCCCAGCCCAGGGCCGTATTTTTAACACTGAAAATAACAGGAGAAGGAATTCTGAAGCTGTCAGGTGAGGAAAGTGATTCTGACCCATCTCTCCTTATAAGAATAGAGAAAAAATAATCATGCTGTAACATGGATAACAGAAAAGGATTATAGTAAAACAGTATTCAAAATCTGTGTTTCAGAAAAATAGAATAAGATACACAAAAAGATCCTATAAACAAATAAATAAACCTCAGAAAATTTGCCTGAAAATATGAAAATTATAATCTAATACTTAAAAATAAACTATAATAAATTAGGAAAACAATGAAATAATGACACAAATATGATGCAGAAAAACTTAGAATTTATGTTATTAGAGAAAAGAAAGACTTGAAAAGATAGCTGGGAAAATACAGGAAAGATATAGAAATAAAAGGAAAATATTTCCAGATATAAAGAATGAACTAGAAGAAACACAAGAATGAACTTGAGATTTCATTTTGTATATATGAAGGAAAACAGCAAAATGCAGTAAACAAATACTAAAAATTTTAATTCTACAAACTTAGAAGTAAACAAAAACCTAACTTGAACAAAAAAGTATTGCTTGAAACTGCAACCAGAACAAACAACACAGAGACATGTAATATGAAACTTAAAGAAAAATAAAACGAAATTCACTGGGCAGCCAGGCAAAAAGGCCTAGTCACTAATAAGGGCGACAGCAGATTATCAGCTATTTTTTCCCAGCAACATTTCATGATGGAAGACAATATAGCAAAGTATTTGAGAAACTCAGGAAGAAAATGAGAGCTAATTATTTTATATGTAGCACAAATGACATCAAGTATAAAAGCCATAACAAAACATTATGAAAATTTCAGAATTCAGAGAATATTGTGCCTGTAAACCCTTCTTCAGGCATTTAACAAGAATGGAATTCTGACAACCAAAATGACTAGAATGACAATGATGTTAGGACCAGTGATGAACACTGGATAAATATTTACCTGAAAAACTAAAGCAAAATGGCAATTATAATAGAGAAATTATAATATGTCATGGCTATATGTTCTTACAGTTATCACCAAAGGTGAGCCAGGCACATTGGCTTACGCCTGTAATCACAGCATTTTGGAAGGCCAAGGTAGGAGGACTGCATGAGGCCAGGAGTTTGAAATCAGGGCAACATAAGCAAAACCCTGTCTCTTCTAAAAATAAAAATAGGGCCAGGCGCAGTGGCTCACGCCTATAATCCCAGGACTTTGGGAGGCCGAGGTGGGCAGATCACAAGGTCAGAAAATCAAGACCATCCTGGCTAACATGGTGAAACCCCTTCTCTACTAAAAATACAAAAAATTAGCCGGGCATGGTGGTGAGCACCTGTAGTCCCAGCTACTCAGGAGGCTGAGGCAGGAGAATGGCGTGAACCCGGGAGGCAGAGCTTGCAGTGAGCAGAGATCGCACCACTACACTCCAGCCTGGGCGACAGAGCGAGACTCTATCTCAAAAAGAAAATAAATAAATAAAATAAAAATAAAAATAATTTACCTGGGCATGGTAGCACACACTTGTGATCCCAGCTACCTGGGATGCCAAGGTGAGAGAATTGCTTGAGCCCAGGAGTTTGTGTTTACAGTGAGGTATGATCATGCCACTGCATTCTAGTCTGGGTGATAGAGAGAGGCCCTGTCTCTAAAAAAATAATCAAAGTGAAGAATGAAGTATATGAAATTAATGATTAATCAAAATTAATTATCAAAATTAATGATTGTCTTATGTTTATTAACCAAAAAATTAATGCTTTACATTAAATGTTAGGAAAGAATGGGGAGGGAGGAAATAGGCTATTTGCTACTTTTAATATTGCTTGCGATAGGACACTAAAAGACAACGTTCAGAAAGAAAGGGATTACGGTTATTGTATAAGAATATTAGTATAAAGTAAACATTAGAACTTACCTAAATACCAAATGAAATACTTCTGGAGAGATCAATTAAAAACTTTTTAAAGTGGTTATCTATATAGTAGATAAGGCATAGGGCCAAGAGGACAAGACTTTTCTGAATATACCTTGTTTATTATATTTGACATTGGAACAATTAAAATATTGTAAATAACTTTAATATTTTTTAAAAGTTATAAAAGGTTAAAGCAACACAAAGCAAATGAACCCTATGTATTGAGTTTGTAGCATAACTTACCCTGTGTATTGAGTTTGTAGCGTAACTTACCCTATGTATTATTTGTTTTCATATTGCTATGAAGAAATATCTGAGAATGGGTAATTTATAAAGGAAAAGTTTTAATTGACTCACAGTTCTGCATGGCTGGGGAAGCTTCAATAAACTTATAATCATGGTAGAAGAGGAAGCAAACACCTCCTTCTTCAAATGGCGGCAGGAGAGAGACGTGCAGAGCGAAGAGGGCAAAAACCCTTTATAAAACCATGAGATCTCATGAGAACTCACTAGCACAACAACAGCATGGGGGAACTGCCCCCATAAATCGAATCATCTCCCACGAGGTCCCTCCCCCAACACTTTGGGATTACAATTCAGATTAAACTTCAAGATGAGATTTGGGTGGGGACACAGAGCCGGGTCATATCACCCTGTGAAAACTATTTTAATTGACTTTGAAACACCACAGCTCTACTATATATGCTAGGTGAGATGTAAACTAAGTACACACATAACTGCAAATTTTTTTAAACTTTAGTCATCATATTTTTGATGGCAGTGTTTATGTTTTATTCTGTGTCCATTGTGTGTATATCATGAAACAAAGCAAATGAATCATTATACTGGTTTCCTTGTGAACTGAGATTTTCAGCATAAGACAAAGGAAACACATGTCAGATCAATGGAGTTAAGTAAAAAAATCTTATAGTATTAAAAGTGAGTAGAATATGTCAATATGAACTTATGATATAATTTACTAACCAAAAAAAGCTCGGTTCACTGAAAAACCCTGATACAATGACCAACCTAATAGCAATAAGTGGCCTTTCACAATAAGCAAATAACTCCTACCACCTAGATTGTTACTTTTAATACTATTTCCAAGAATTCTAGAGCAATGACTGATTCCAGATCTTTGACATAAAATGAGCCTGGCACTTCTTGCCATATAGAAAATTAGAAAGCTACTGAAGAATATTTCGGATGGGTTAAAGGGTCACAAAAGCCAACTTAAAGAGGCTCCCGCTGGCCAAAGATGGGACTCTTGAATATCAATAAGTTTAATTGCATCTATGGATGAACACATTAAATATATTTAAAATGTGATAGATAACAACTAAAAAATTCACTTATCATATTTAAAGTATACTGGGAACCAATTTGTTATTTTGAAAATTGCAAATAAAGAGAAAAATAAGGCAAACTGTATCTGTATACAAACTGTATATACCTCAGGATATCTAAATAGTTGATGAAGAGAGGTATTTCTTTATAGAAGTATCTCAGCTAACAAATTAAGTAGGAGTGATAGAATTTTAATGTTTCAACATCATAATTATGTAATATATCTAGTCAATAATAAAAAAAAGTCATCCAGGTATTTCACACTTCTTGACAGATAAACAACATATTACTTGAAATATTCTTCTCAAAAAATTAAATCTGATCAATTCTCTAGATCTTACTGTCAATTTATAGGCAATAGGACAATGGAACGTGTTAACTGATATAAGATGCTATTAGCAAAATCCAGACTATGGAAAACTGTGCAAGATAAATGAGCCAATTGGTTCAGCAAAGAGACTATTAAAAAAAAAATTAAAGATGGAGAGGATACCTATATGGCAAAAGAGACATCAAAGTTTTATCAACCAACTATAATGTATAAGCCTTATATGAATACTGATTTAAACTAATAATCTTTTTTAAAATACTGACATAGTCAGAGATTTTGAACACTTATTGGGTATCCAATGCTCTTGGAAAATTATTGTTAACTTTTAGGTATAATAAGAAGCCTCTGGTACTATGTCTTAAATAATCCTTATAAAGGTACCTATTAAAGTATATATAGATAAAATCATAAAATATTTAAAAAAATCTAAGTAGGGACAAAGGAGAGTGAGTAGGGTAGACATAAAACAAACAAGATTCAGCATGACTTGATAAATGATGAAATTGAGTGATGGATACATAGAGATTTATCATCTTATCCTTTATAGTTTTTATACACACAGCACATATATATATATACACACATACATATATATCTCTCTGAGATTTTGCATACGTTTTTTTCAGTTAGAAAAGAAAATAATCAAAAATACCTAGTTTTGGAGGGGAGTATGAATCTCCATACTAAACTAAAATGAATGTTTTTTCAACTGATATTTCAGTATTTGAGTAAAAATATTATGAAGCTTTAAAATGTTTGAAAAGAACAGCCTTAGGTTTAATTATAGAAAATTTAAAATGGAAATTCTTAGATCTGTCACTGGTCATTAACCTATTTTGTTTTGTTTGGGGATTTTTTTTCTGGTCATTTAAAATGAAACACTTTCTTTAAAACATGCATAGCAAAATATAGCTAAATAGAAAGCTCATGGCTTATAATGTTAACAAACATCTTTTATCCAGAGAAGCAAATTTCTTAAGTATTACATATTTTCTCTTCAAAAGCATGAACAGCCTCAAATAAGACACATCATTGGATGAAAATTGATTTTTTTACATATAATTTGCTTTTGCCCCCACCCCCATGTTACATTATAGGGTTTCTTTTTTTATTTCAAAAAATAAACATAAAACCATTAAAGAATGAATTTTTAAACAAGACACGATATCAACATCTCTGAATTGGAATTGAAATACATCAGATATATGGTAACAAATTAAATTAATTTAAAAGCAAAAAAAAAATCATAAACTCAGAAGGCTCTGTATTTTATACATTCCTGGAAGACTTAACCCACAATTACTAAAAATTGAATAAACGCTCATTTATGAGCTTATTACACTGTCTTGAGGAGTCATTAACTTAGCTTGGTACAGCAATGTGTTATGATATGACTAAAGCTGTGATCACAGCGCTTGATGGAAATAAAAGTATCATTATGCTCTCCAGGAGTTATTTATTGCTAATGTAAACAAGATTAAGAATACACACGCAATAGAGAAGACAGTAAATGATAAGCAACTATCTAATTTAACTATAACATTTTCCTGAGAGAATGCTGACTCAGAATTCAAGAAACAGCTCATAAAAAAAAGCAAAAGTTTTCAGCCATTTCACATATAACCAAATATGAGGGGGAAAGATTAGTCGTAAATATGGACTGATTATATGGATACTCTCCAGTCTCCTCTCTAACCCAGTGACTACATAGCTCAGAGAATCCAAGTCATACTGTCTTGTCAAGTTTCTCTTGTGACGGAAGCTTTTAGAAGACCTAAAATTGTTGAATGTTGATTCTATAATCATTTAATACAGCATGGGTGCTCCCTTGGTAGAATATAAAAACTAGAAACATATCACTTTAGACCCAATCTCAAATTTACCTTTTAGGGAAGACTGTGTGTGTAGTAGGTATTGTGACGTGCCACCCAGATCCCACTTCAGGAATAGGGTCTTGTTCTCTCAGCTTCTGTGATTGCTCCTTTGACAGCCAGCTGTCTTAGGGAGTTGCCTTGGCTGGAGACAGCCACCTCACCGGAGCCCATGCCCTATTCCTGGGACAGCCCTCATCCAATGATTGATCAACATGGAGACATAACAGCCTGGGGCTACATTGCCCTAACTCAGGACAACTCTGAAAGACCCATCCCACTTCAGAGCTCCCTTTGGGCTGGCTGAGACCTCCAATGAGGCCTCATGATAGCCCAACTTCTCCCTCTGACCAATCTTGCTTTCTTTCCATCCCTCCCCGTATCAAATATGGCCCCAAGAGAATTTCCTAATAAACTTCCTGTACCCCAATCTCTGAATCACAGTCTGCTTCTCAGGAATCTGTGATGGTTGGCATCAAAAACTTGAGGGGGGAGAGGACAAAATGTAGATAAGACAACAACATTCTATAAGACGAAGTGATTACTGAGTTGAGATACGTCCAAGGTATCATTTACACAGCATTGCAGCTTTGAAGGCCAAAGATGTGGGTGACTAGATAAATTTTATTCAGAATGGAAGTCGAGAAAGTAAATCAGTTTCATAGTTGAGTAGCCCCACCATGCTATACAGTTTATTTGTCACTGGTCATACAAAGGTAAAGACAGAACTACTGTTCTCAAAGAGGTATAGTTCAACCTGATGTATAACTATGTATTAAGATCAATATACTATGATACTCTTTAGATTGGGAAACTTTCAAGGAAGTTTGGTTACTCAACACAAAATATTGAATTTGCAAAATACCACTGGCTAATCCAATTGTGCTGGCAGAAGATTAAAGGTATTTTTTTTTTCTATTTTGTAGGTCCCCACTTGAATTACTGTAATTATTGAAAATAGCAGCTGATATGTACCAATATACAACTGAAGACTTGCTATGACCCAGGAACTCTGGGAAGCATGTTATGTAATTGCATCTGCCTTCCTTGCTGGACTCTAAGCTCCTTGAGGATAAAGATGTATCCATTGTGTCCACTTCTACATTCCCAAAGCCTAGCAGAGGACCAAGAACTAAGTGCTCAAAAACATGTGTTGAATAAATTAAGAATATCACAAGGAATCCTCCGAAAAATCCAGAGATAAGTGCCATCATCATCCTTATTTTATAGATGACAAACTTGAAATTTGAATCAAGAACACACAGCCTGCAAGTGACAAACAACAATCCAAACCAACAATCAGATTCCCAAACTTGAAAACTCATCTACTCTGCCTCACTGATTGGTTTGTTTGCCCAGTTTCACCATAAAAGAGTAGGGAAGATGGGGAGTGAGGAGAGAGACACAAGGAAAAATATCCCTTGCTTGAGACACCCTGTTCTTTCTTACTAACTTGCCACACATTCTTTAAGGCTTATTTCCAGCCCCACATTCTCCAAAAAAAAATCTTTTTGGACCATACAGATCTTTTTGTTTCATCTGAATACCAGCAGCTCTTAATATGCACTGAAAAGAATTTAAAAGGCACCCCAGCTCTCCTGCATAGTTCATTCTTGTTAGGTGTATGGAGTCTCTGAACTTCCCAAAAGCATGATAAGGTCCTAGGGGCAAGTTACCCAATTATTTTCCCCATTTGCAGAACAGCACACAGCACAAAACTGAACACATGGTTTAGGTTCTCTGTAACTATGCAGAAGCTGATCTAGGTCAGATCAGCTAGAGTGACTAGTCAATGATATATATAATACCAGTATCAGACCAGGAATATCCTTCCTCTTCTCATTTGTAAAATTCTTTCAAATATCACCCATTAAAACTATGGACTTCTTCACCCTTTTTGTGTTCATTTATCTGAAGTGCGAGACAAGGCAGGAGAATGCCCTGGCCAAAGAAAATTAGAGGAAGAAAAGGTTATGAGATTTTTGCTTCCTCCCATGCACACTTTGCTTAATTCAGGGAGCATTTGGTTTTTATTCCATGAGAGACCAAGGACGCCCACTTCAAAAACGACACAATGATTATGGCCAGCAAAATTCCTACAAAAGAGAACATAAAGAAGCTTCAGAGACATTTAATTGATCTACAGTAAGAATGGGCCAGGATTTTTACACTCTGGAAGTAGTAGGTAGAACTATAGTTAAAATTATTTATTTCATTACAAGAATAGTACAAGGCTGTCTTTATGCCAGAGCAATTATCCAGTTAATTGCCCTAGAATGAGTACAACCCAGTTTCCAGATACATAACACACATTTTGCCAAATGTGACTTGACTTATGCCAGCAGCCTGCAACAGTTTTAATCTCAAAAGTTGCCAGGGAAGTTAAAGGACACCCACGGGAGCCTGGGGCAGGCCCAAGACTGCACAGCAGGAAGCACATGGAAGGGGAAGGAAGAAAAGGAATGACTATCAGCTGCTGGGACCAAGGAGTCCAGGAAAGTAGAACAAGGAAGAGATGTGAGCAGAGGAAAACAAGCAGAAGAAAGGAAAAAATAAATAAATGTGGTGAACAACAATGGCCTTCCTGTTGGCATTAACGGAATAAAGTATGTTTTGGGCATCATAGATGTTACTGCTCCTTTTTGAGAATTAAATGAAATACAGTATATAATGAGCTAGACAAAATGCCAGACATATAGTAATAATGTTAGGATGTTAATCTTCTTTAATCCCTCAAAGGGGTGTTTGTTTGTGGGGCTTTTTTTGTTTTTGTTTTTTTGTTTGTTTGTTTTTTGTTTATTTTTTGAGACAGAGTGTGGCTCTTATCGCCTAGGATGGAGTGCAATGGCGCAATCTCAGCTCACTGCAACCTCCACCTCCCAGGTTCAAGCAATTATCTTGCCTCAGCCTCCCAAGTAGCTGGGATTACAGGTGCCCACCACCACACCCAGCTAATTTTTGTATTTTTAATAGAGACAGGTTTTCACCATGTTGGGCAGGCTGATCGCCAACTCCTGACCTCAGGTGATCCTCCTGCCTTGGCCTCCCGAAGGTGTGTTTTTTATAAGTACACAATTTAGCCAATTAAGCAAACAATCCTGACAATGTTTCTTTAATTACTGGGAAAGCCTTGACTTAGTCTGTTTCCAGGAAAAGGCTTGTACTAGTAGATATATAAAATACTCCATCTGCTTTCATAGTTCATCCTGGCACTTCATGTATGGGAATTAGTTTTTAGTCCTGTACCAAATGAATTTGGAACTCAAGGTTAGCCATGCAAAGTCCCTTGATTTATGTGAGATTATACATCCCTCATTCCAACTAGACTCTTGTTTACCTTATAGCCATTTTCTGCCTCTAATTTGCAAAAGTACATACAAAACAAATGGAAAAATAAGTTCTCAAACTTCATCAAAATATTAAATAAATTTCCAAATTTCACTGGAATTGCAAGGTTTCAGCCCTTTCACCTGAATCCTTTTTATCAGAGTTATTACTAAGGAGTTCAATGGACTTCATTGAGTTCCTATCTATGCTATTTCTCCAGTCTGAGATAAATATATCAACGAGTGCTTAAATGGCCCAGAAGTCAGCAGCAGGAGGAAAGGGAAAAAAATCAGAAAGCCCCAAGCTTTATCAGCTATATAAGCAATCACTAAATAATTGAAACTTAAAATAAGACAGTTACTGATAAACATATGCTGGTGTTAACCAGGAGTTAAAATGGCACCAAAATTTGCCCATCTTGTGACTTTAAGCATAGAAGTTACAAACTCAACTCACTCATCGTACAAACAGAGGAACCGTTGGTGAAGGGACATTCTGCTGTACCGCCACAGGTCCTTAGTGACTGAACCAGTACTAGCGATGGTCTCCTAACTTGCAGTGTTGAATTCTCCTTTCCATTACACCACAGCTCTCTCAGAAGTCTTGAGGCAGAAGAATAGGGTCTGGAGGCGGGGAATTGAAGCCAGTTCGTGCTAATTTCCTAAAGCTAGATCATTAAAAGGAAAACACCTGTGTCTGAGGACAGGCAGCCGAAGGCTAATTTGTGCTAACGTCCTAAAGCTGGATCAAAAAACACCTGGGTCTGGGGCCAGGGAACCTAAGGCCAATTTGTGCTAACTTCCTAAAGGTGAATCAAAAAAGAAAAAAAACCCATCTCCCTACACCCCAGTAACAAAGTATCAAAGGCGACTCCCCTACAACCCTCCCTGCCCACTATGCCTCAGAAGGAAAGGGAAAGTGCCTCGGATGTGGGAGGGGAGGAGGAAGCGTGGATCAGCCCTTCATGTGCATAGGGCCGCAATCTGCTCTAGCCTGTAACTGGCCATGAGCTAAATCCTTCACTCACAGGACCGGCCAATTGAGACATCAAAAGGGGGTACTTAAATGCCGGAAAACCTTATAACCAGGGCCCTTGAGCCACTGGCTGGGCCTGCTCCCATCGGGTGGAGTGTTCTCTTTCTTCAATACATCTTTACTTTCCCTGTTTCATTCCTTTATTTCCGTCCTTTGTTACTTTGTGTGTTTTGTTCAGTTCTTTGTTCAACATGCCAAGAAACTGCACATCTCACACTAAGGCCTGCCTTCCGGTAACAGTCTGAAGTAATTGCTCCTAATCAATTCATTTTATTATTGATTTTTAAGAATGTAAATATCTAACACAGCCTCTGGAACTTCAATGGCAGTCAATACACATTAGGTCTCTGGCGACCCTTTTCCATTCATGCCAGTGGCATGTATGATGTGTGAGAGAAGAAACTGTCCCTGGACTTGTTCTGTATCTTGAAGAAGCTCCCCGTGTCTACCCTAGAAAGCAGGAGCAAGGCTTGCCTCTGTATTATTTCACCAAGGCAGAGAACCATTCACTGGTATGGAGTTGTGTTCACTCAGAGAGAGAGTGAGACAATTAAGAAAAGGGATTTGCATGAGGGATGTCAATGATCACCTTCTCTACCTTTTTCTCTCTTTTTCCAGCGCTTGTTTAATGCCATATGTAGGCAAATTACAAATAAACAAAACCAAGAAGGAAAATGTAAGCTGTGGGCTGATGACATCGCTTAGCAAAAAAATGAGTCTCTTGTACAGTCAGCTGCACTCCAGACTTCAATTTAATTCACTTTCCACCAGCAACAAGAGCAAGAATAATTTGCTTCAATGTAGGGAGATCAGAGAAGAGAAGCTTCACTGCATTTTGAGACCGAGAATGACTGAGTGAGATGGCAGTGGTGGCAGCCGCTGCTCATCACAAGATGGAGAAAGGCTGGAAAATGAAGTGGGAGTTGAAAGTGGTTGTTGTGAGCCAGGCTCCGACTGTGGGGACTCGTCTTGCTGTGAGAATACACATGGAAACCAGCCCTCCACAGAGCCAAACATAGACATGTCTATAATCTCTGGACACTAAGAAATAAGCTTCTTACAGGCAGAATCTGAAAAGATGTCTGCCAAGAGTGGGGATGCAGGGACTAGAAAACAAAAGCAAAGCCCAGCTTTCACTGGAGCATGTCTGCACAAACATTCTGCTGACGGACGATAGACATACAAATTGTGAACACACCTAAAAATGTATGAGTGTGAAAAGTGGCTACATACAATTCTTATTTATCTATTATTTATTATCTATTATTTACTTGTTATTTATTTATTATTTATGAAAATCCTACTTAGTCAGGCATCAGGCTAAGTGCCTTATTATATTATGTAATTCATTCTCCATAATAACCCTTTGATGTAGAAACTATCATTTTCGCCATTTTTCATATGGGGAAATTGAGTCCTAGAAAAGTTCTTAATTGACAAGTTACCATTTTTAAAGAGAAAAGAACGTTACCCCAGAAGAAAACATTTTATCTCTGTTCATGTGAATGAAATATACACATATATTTATATCAGAAGTGAGTAAAACTGTTTATGAAAAATAAAGTTAGGCTTTACAAACAGTTTGGCAGGATTCATTTAGATGTTTTCAGTAAAGTTTATGTGCTATATCAATTTCTGTACCTAGAAAAGGAACAAAATGTTTTTGTTATTTTCCTTCCATTGCTTAAAACAAAACAACAAACGAAAAACACAGCTGAACCTAGGTTGTTCATCTGCTAGGACCTAATATGAGCTTGAAAAAAAAAAATTCAGAATAATCAACTTCTACCACCACATCATTTGTGCCATCTGCAATGTTAGGATTATCCCTGGAAACTTCAAGAAAAAAAGTATGCTCCTCCCTCAGGTACCGTTTGCAGAAGTCATTCATCTATCGATTCCTGATGTTGCTGGTTTTAGCAAGATAAGACTCCTAATCCATCCACTGAATGTTACTCTGCCAGAGATGAAATAGCTTTAATGCCAACAAAGATTACTGTGATGTTAGACTGGAGAAGATTGTGTTGTTGGAACTACAGCATCCCCAGGAATGCTTGCCATCTTGTGTAAATGCTATATTGAAGCCAAACATTGACTCTGCCTCTCATTCTATTCAGAAATCTAAGGGCAGAGCAATCATATTTGTGTGCTTAACTCTGGTAAAAGGACTTCGTTCCCATTATAAACTATGGTAATTTTCTTTCAACTAGTCTTTCCCTCATATAAATAATATATTCAGTTGTTCCTAAGATGCTATCAATTGTAAAATGCGTGATCCATCCGCTTTTTTCAATATAGCTTTGCAAAAGAAGAAATGCTATATTAAATATACAAGTCAATGTAAGAAGCACACTAGTGTCAGAAAACATGCATTGTAGAATTGAGGTGTATTGTGTATATATCTGCATCGATTTACATACATATGTATCATATAATATCACATATATAAACCTACATTTATATATACATAAATATATGAATACATATAATATAAAAAAGCAGCAGGAAAAGGAACATCACGGAAATCTTATATCTATGCCAATGTAAACACACATTCCAGTTAATTTTTACTCATTTGACATCACATAGAGACCATGGCATCTGGAGAATTGAAGTGTAACCTGTACACTGCTTTAAGTAGGAAGAAGATGGAAAGCCATCTGCTCACAACACTAATTACTGTTACTAATTATTAAAAGAATATTATTTTGTTTGTTTCTTTTAACAAAAAAAGTGAGCAACACTGGGATCAGATTTTTTTTTCCTTGTATATCATGTACTGAGACCTCAGAACAAACAATGCTAGGGCAGACCCAGAATGTTTTAGGTAAGTCAAGACACAGGAAGGAGCTCCCCTCAATGTCTCAGCAGAAAATATCTAGTGTAGAAAGCAAGGCACCAACAGAGTGGGCACACCCAGCCAGGCAGGAAGTGGAAGCATACACCCTTTAGCATACAGCAGAAGGAGCTGGGACCTAATCACACCAGGGAAATGTTTGCAGTGACCTTCTCACATTGCATTCCATGTGTCCTCTTTGCCAGTTGTTCTGAAGTGTATCCTCGGGCCTCCTCAAAGTTATAAGATGTTGTATGAGTCTGTTTTCATACTCTTGTAAAGAACTGTTTGAGACTAGGTAATTCATAAAGAAAAGAGCTTTAATTGTTTCACAGTTCAGCATTGCTAGGGAAGCCTCCGGAAACTTACAATAATGGTAGATGGCGAAGAGGAAGCAAGGCACCTTCTTTACAAGGCAGTAAGAATGAGAAGTGCTGAGTGAAGGGGAAAGAGCCCCTTATGAAACCATCAGATCTCATGAGAACTCACTCACTATCATGAGAACAGCATGGGAGGAAACCATTGCCTATGATTCAGTTACCTTTACCTGGTCTCTCTTGACACGTGGGAATTATCGGGATTATAAGGATTACAATTCAAGGTGAGATTTGGGTGGGAACACAAAGTCTAACCATATCAGATGTCAAATATAATTTATGCAATATACAAAGATAAGTAAGACACCCATTACTGCCAAAAGAAGTTTACATTATGTCTGTGTGGATAAATCAAAATGATCCATGAAAAGGAAAACTAGAGTCTAAGGCAGTTCACCTTAGGAAAGTATTACAATCTGTGGGAAAGATCAGGCATCTCTTCTTGGGATGAAACTTGAAGATCATGAAATAATATGGAAGGAGAGCATTAGAGGCAAAAAGAGCAGCCTAAATGTTATACCATAGGAAGAGAACCACACAGAGCATGTCCTGGGAATGGTGCTTAGAAATATGCACACAAACAGTGGGACATAAAGTGGAACAGTAGAGCTATTCATAAGTGACTTTCAACACACCTTGGTGGTCAAGAACACAGACCATATTTTAGTAGTTAGTAAGTCAAGACTATCCTTACTACCAAGTTCTTGATGGCAATTAACTGTCCCAAAGAATCAAAGTATTGAACCAAGTGAAGATCAGAAAATATTTACTAGGCCAGGCATAGTGGCTCACGCCTGTAACCCCAACACTTTGGAAGGCCAAGGCAGGCAGATCACTTTAGCTCGGGAGTTTGAGACCAGCCTGGGCAACATGGCAAAACCCCACCTCTAAAAAATAAATACAAAAAAATTAGCTAGATGTAGTGGCATGTGTCTGTGATCCTCCCTACTTGGGAGGCTGAGGCAGGAGAATCACTTAAGACTGGGAGGCGGAGGTTGCAACAAGCCAAGATTGTGCCATTGCACTTCAGCTTGGGTAACAGGAGTGAAGCCCTACCTCAAAAAAAAAAAAAAAAAAAAAAAAAAAAAAAAAAAGAAAGAAAGAAAGAAACAAGAAGAAGAAGGAAAAGAAAAAGAAAAGAATTTGTATTTATTTACTAGAGAGCTACCTTTCTTTTGAAGAATTCTGGCCAGAATCAGCAGTCTTACTTGATCTTATTATTGAACCTTTCCTCTCTAAAAAAAAAACAGCATCTGATGCCATAGGCAAAAATTGCTATACTTGGCACTCACACAATCAGGACAACCTCTAGGAGAAAAACTGTAGGGAATTAGGAAAAGCCACTTCCTTTATAGTAAAAAAGGAGAAAAGTACCCTTTTAAAAATTTTTAAAGGAAAAGTACCCTTTTAAATTTTTTAAAGAAAAATTATCAAATTCAGTAATGGAATTTATCTGATAGCTAAACAGGTAAAATATGAAGAAAACTGGAGACTTAAGTCAGAGGTTCTTTAATTGAGCCTAATTGAGACTGATTTCTTTTTCTTTTTCTTTTTCTTTACTAATCCCGTCTCTCCTTTTAAATATTTAGTCAATGGCGCATAAACACAGAGGAGTATTATTCATTCATTTAATGAATTGCTATGTATAATCACCTTCTGCAGAAAGTCCTTTAAGTTAGATTTATGTTCCAATGGGGTGCTTATAGTTGTCAAGGCCCCTTATATAGAAAAGTAGGTTGATCTTTGGAGTGAAGAGGGCAGTCATGTGGGAGTCAGAGAAATCTGGGTCTTAAATCCCAACAATGACACTCGTTGTACTTTAGCAGGTAACTTTATTTCTCTAAGCCTTAGGCCCCTCATCTGTAAAACAGAAATAATACAATCTCTTTCATAGCGTCATTTGAGGAATAAATGAGGATGTTGATAAGTGTACTCTAGAGCACCTAAAACATTGCTTGGCTTGTAAAAGGAGGTACTTGCTGAAAAACAACTCATAATACAGTGTCAGGAGACAATTTTCCATGGGTGTCGTGCATTTCTGAATGTCTTCCACACAGAGGCACTAATTGCCCTTCTGGTATGACTACCTTGCAAGGATGTTTATATAGTGAACAGCTTGGAAGATAGAGATGGTGTCTTCCTGCAGAGCAAAGGGCAGGTTTGCCTATCATCCAGTATCATAAACAGAATGTCTCCCTCTGGGACAAAGTTTGAGCAGATTATCTTGATACTATCATAAAAGATTTGCACTCCCTAAGCTCAACATACCTCTCCTGACACACAGCCTATCAGTGTGCAGGCATCACCAGGTCATTCTTGCATCATCCTGTGGGAACTGGGTGTAGGAAGTGGCAAAATAAAATGATGATATTCTGGCTACTGCTATTCCTGTGAGCATTACTATAAGATCTATCATATAACCTTGCCTTTTATATCTGATCTAGGAGTCTTGCACATTTTGCCAGCTTGTGTGAAACTGTCTTGCAGGAAGGATGAAATCTAAGACTATAAAGAGTTTTTAACACAAAAGACTCAAAACCTAATCTAGCTCCAAAATATTTCCCCATAGATTCACCCTGTGGACAGTAATTACTACCACTGTAGCCAATATTTTGATTTAGAAAAGTTCCCATAAATTTGTAAATATATTAGCTCTAAGAGCTACCACAGTGAGTCATTAATGCTTAATTGCTAATTGGCTCATTGTTTAGTTTGTGAAACACTTAGCAAATTCCAGATGTAATAGAAAATAAGAGGGTAAATTCGAATAGGCATTCTAGAACTGATAGGCCAGATTTCAACCTGGAAAATAGCACTTCTTTCTGATGCACTTCTGGGGAGCAGAAGAAGGGAAATGGAGGAAGAGATACATTTCTACTTTTCCTCAAGCTTCATTGTATCCCATAGAAATAAAACATAAAATCGATTTTAAATGTCAAATAGAGAATCATATAAAAATGGTAGTTTTTTTCGGTACTTTCATTCATAAGTTTTACTTGGCATTTGTTAAATGTGTCATAGTAATTTGTATTATCCCTTTCTCCCCTACAATAGTGTGCAAACTCTACAAGCAGGAAATATACTGGTTTTGCATCCTTCCTACCCAACCCTTGGTGACCCATACTCCCAGCTTCTTCCCTTCCAAGGTCTACCCCAGAACTCTGCAAATACATTAAAGGTACTCAGCAAATACTGTGTGAGTTGTATTCTCCTCTGTTCAAAGAAAATACGGAAAGTTATGAATTTATACTATGGCAGTCAAACAACTCGAGGAAGTCAGAATCTTATAAGCAGCATGAAAAAATGAGCCAAATAATTCCAGGCTATGTGGAACATTTAAAAATCTTACGTGTAGTATTCACAATGTTAAATGAATTTATTCAACAAACATTTTATTAATGGCTATTTAGCACTTTTAAACTACCTTGCATTCATCACTTTCTAAACCAGTCTCTGTGAAGAAAAACATGACTGTTTCATTTCAATTATTGCTTTATTTAGATAGCAATGATTTAGTTTGTTTTTTTGGCTTAACCATGTGATAGGTTAAGAAGAAGAATTTTTTAAAAAAAACCATGCTAATTCTCTTATTACAGAGGAATTTTAGAGTCAACAAGCATGCAACATCCAAACTTACAAATGGTCAGATTAGATGGTGGCTGTTCAAATAAATAAGATAATGTGTACAATGCTTTTAGCATGTGGAAGGGACTCTATAACTAGTAGCAATTATGATTTTGCCAAAAAAGCCAATCCCCAAGGCCTCTTTATATTGAGAATTTCAACTCATATTGGAAAAAAAATCCATTTTTAAAAATTAAATACTCAAAACCTTTTCATTAACCTATCAAATATTTTAAGTAGACTGTACTTAATAGTTGAAGGCATTTAAAACATAAAACAAAGATTTCATAAAAACAAAGATTTCATGAATTAAACACAGTGAAGATTTGGGGGGAATAATGATATCTATGCCCAGGCAATCATACAGAATTAAGTGTGTTTGTCTGGAAAATATGGATGAATTAAAATATGACCTACCCCCAAGTTATACTACCTGAAAATTTCAGATAAGAAGATGAAGACGCTGACTTTCTGTGCCTCGGGCAGGCCCCCTACTCTGCTTTGGGTGTTTTGGTCCTACGAGTGTAACATTTTATTTTTACCAAAACTAATCTTTCAAGGCCCCCCAATTCTTTCCAAGCGTTATATGTACATCTCCAACTTCACCCTGTGCAATTATACTAACCCAGTAAGCAAAGCTACACACTACGAAGCTTGTTTGCTTTTAATTGCATTAAATACTCAAACCAGCCATCCAACCAAGAAAAGAAAAAATTATTTTCCTGCATAAGCATTTTTTAAAAACCTTCAGATATCAAAATTAAAGGTAAATGCCTGTTCAGTCCATTAGTACTGCTTAATTGCTTTTCCATAATGAGCGACAGAAGATTGTTGCTCACCTGAGACTAATATGAATGGCAACTGATAGATTCATCAGTTGGACTAATGCAGGTGATGCCCACCCCAACATCATAAAATCCGAAAGACAAGACAGAGAGAGAAAGCTAACACTTATAATATCTTTTCAATTCACAGAGTTTGTCTCATTTAGCAAAAGAAAAATCAAGATCATAGGTTATAAAGTTACCCAGTCTCTCCCTGTTCTTTGACACATATAACTACCTCTTCAGTCAATATCCCGTCTGTCCATCCATCCATTCATCCATCTAGAGAAAGTCTGTTCACCCAGGCTGAGCTGTCCATCTGTCCTCTGCATTCTGCCCCCTTTATTTCTCTTGTACCTATTAATCCCATCAATTATATTTCATATTTTCTGCACTTTCAAATCCTTCATCCCTGCCAGCTGCCTTCTTTAAACCTACAAGTATGTTAAAAATTCCTTCACATAAGCTTCTTTCTCCCTTCAAGTTAAGATAGGTCCTACAGCAACTATACCACCCTCTCTTCCTTACCCACTTTCAAGTCCAAACGTCATAAATGGCATACAAATCTATACTTCTCCAACTTCATCTCCCTCTAGAATTTATTACAATTTGATTTATCCCACCCCAGATTCTGAAATTTCTTTGAAATGATTTTCTATTTATCAAACTCAATGTACAATGGTCTATTTTGAGCCCAGAAACTTAATGAACTTATTAAAGCATTTTAACATGTTAACTCCTTTCTCCTTAAAAATGTGTCTATTTTGGCTTCTATCCTTGCTTTTGTCCTTTCTGACTGCTTCTTCGAGCTCCTGTCATCATGCCTTTAATATTGGCCTTTCTCAGCAAACCATTCTTCACCCAATTTCTCTTTTTATTCAAATCATCCATTATGGGTATTTAATGTTACCACCCACAACCTACTCCTTCAGCTTCCTCTCTCCATCCACAATATCACCATCTTTCCAATGAGTTAAATTTGAGATCTCAGTGGCACCTTCAACTTCTCCATTGACATCAACCTTTCACATCCAATATGACACAAAACATAGTGACTTTTGAAGTCAGAAAGACCTGAGTCTGGATTACAGTCTGCCTTCAAGGAATTTAGAATTCTGCGTCTTGTGTGAAGGCACGCAAACATACATGGAATTAACACATATATTAATGGGTGGGTACTCACAAATTAAAATGGGAGCCCAGGGAAAATTACGCTTCAATCTGCCTGAGAAAGGAGGCATCAGGGATATTTACCATGGAAATGTCTAATTTGGATTGAAATTTAAAGACTGCTAAGGAGTCAGATAAGTGGAAGAAAGAATGAGACAGCTGAGAGAAAAGCAGAAGTAAAGTCTGAAGTCTAGGAGGGGAATGCTGCCATTAGGGGAGGGAGGCAGAAGAGACTGGAACCGCTGGCAGAGATCATACAGTGATGAGCCTAATATATCAAGGGTGATGGCATTGCTGTGGTTGCTGGGAAGCCACAGAGATTTCTGAGGCAAAAGACGGTCCCATTTGTATGCCCAAAAATCCTTCATGGCTGCAATTAGTTTGGATTGGAGACAATAAAGACCTGAGTAAGAGAGTTAAATAGTAATATTGACTTATTCAAATAATATTAATTTATTCAGTTATATTAATGGATATCACTGGCTATAAGCTCAGGGTAGGGATGAAAAAAACTTAAAGTAGAAACACGGTCTTCTCATGGCTTTGATTTATGTAAATACTGAAGATTCTATGATTTCAACACTTTGAATAAGCATATAATTCACTGCCTCTGTCTTTCTGTTGCTTAGAAGAAGGCTGCAAAAGTAAAATGTGGAAGGAAAGCAGGAGGGAGGGAGGAAATAAAGAGGGAAGAGAAAATAATAGGAGGAAATAACATGAACAAAAAGTGCAGTGGACAAATATAGGATGCAAAACAAGGGAAAAAATGGAGATGGGGGAAGGTATTCTTTTTAAATAACTGAAAAAATTAAAAAACAAAAATGTTTCCCTTCAAGGTTTTGGGGAAAATACAGGCTTAATGCCATTCATGAGTTCAATACAGTTGCTTTCGTCAGTCTATGTGTTATTGGCATAGATACTATAAATATGTTTTCATTTTACAGGATAAGACAATAAATTCATGGGTCTGGCAGTCACGATGATTTGTCCCTCAGGTTAGTTTTGGTCTTTTTTGATCATGCCACAATTGCTGAATTAACCTACAGTTAAAAGGTTTTTAGGAAAAAATGTTCATTGTGGAAAAAATTTTCTACCTTCCAAAAAATATTCAAATTATCAGTGAGAGTAGAAGCTTTCTATGAAAAGCATAAGTGCCATATTAAGTATTAATGTGTTAGATGGACCACATGTGAAGGCACTGCATTAATAGCATCACTTAAGCTGAATACTTTATTCCACTACTTTAACCTTGATACTAACAGACTTAATATGTTCAGCTTTTGTTTTCAATTATCTGTTATGTCCTGCAATGGGTTTATTGGAGACACCGTGAAAACCATTACGACCCCTCAAAGACGTAAGGCAATTTTCTTCTCACCAGGATATTTTGAACAAATTACTCTCAGTTTTAACATGAATAAGTCTATGAATTTTAGTTCCTCAGATCTGAAATAATGGAATTCAGTATAATTCCAATTACAATTATCATATCATATCAATAAATTGAGATAAAATCCTACAGAGGTGAAAGCTTTCTGTCTTTGTATGGTTTTACTTTCTCCCTTTTGCTTTTTTTTCCCTTTTTGGCCCCAAGCCTAGGGAGCACTTTGAAGTGTAATTATTTTGTAGGGTACTTGAAATAGTTCTACCCTTTGAAAAAAGAGTGTGGTAGCATATCATCTGTGTTAGCATTACAAGGCATTGCTACAGCTTGCAATAATTAAAGGCTGTTACCGTTAAGAATTTTATGATTAGTCCTATTACGGCTCATTGAGTTTAAGTTTTGAAATTTTGTACTGAGTCCAAGATTAAAATGTTTCTTAGTCATAGAATGCATTTTAAAGATTAATTTGGACATCTCTCAAAGTCCTTTTGCTTGTTTTCTCCATCCTGGGATACCATAATGTCTTTTCACGGCATGGTTAATGGTAATGCCAAAGGTTTAAGCCCAGTATAAGCAAATCAGCTTCTCTATTCTCACGTGAACTCCTCCTCCCACCCGAAGATGTTCCCTAGAAAGGAATCTCTTCATAAAGTAAGCTTTAGACTCAACTCAGCTACCAAAGCAGGGCCATAAGTATAGTGACTCCAATACTAGAAGGCCAGTTCTAGAAGACACTGCTTCTAGAAGTCTTTTGGCTGAGAGGTATTCAAGCTAAGTTGTGCTGTTACTCTGAGAAAATATAAAAAGATGTATTCAAAGAGAGTGGGCAGGATAAAAGAGACTAGGCTCTTTTTATTTCGTATGATTCTTTTTCTTTCTTTACTGCTTGTTTTAAATTAGATTTTTGTATTTTTGTATGTACTAAAAATGAGTTATGGGAATTATAGAGCTATAGATAAGAAAACTGGGGCTTAGAAAAATAAAGTAGCTTAACCATGGCCACAAGGCCAGTGACAGGCCAAATGGGTATGACACAGGCCTATGACTCTGCATCCCCTGATGTCAAAGTCACTCAATCAGGCAGAAAATCCCATCTTTCCCTCCTGGCTGACTCCCTGCTTCCAGACTCACGCTCTCCAGGATCTTTTCTACACAGCAGAGAGCTCTTTCTAAAGCCCACCTCTGAAAATCTTACGTCCCTGATTGTAACCTGAGACTCCCAAATTAAGAATATAGATTAACCACTTTGTTTATTTTCTCTCCTTGCAGATCTAATTAAAATTCAGTAGTGAAATGAAACACCATAAACCAACAAAGACAGTAAGAAAGGGACCTTCGGCAGATGAGAAATACCCACAAGTTCCTGAAAGATGGAAACAGGGCACAGAGGTGGTAACTGATAATAGCCTAAAGCGTTAGCCAAATTACCTTATAAGACCCCAGCTCACAGACCACTTAAGGATTGGGACATCCTAAAGATGTGAGAATGCTAAAGTAGAAAATAGCAAGAAGAGTAGAATGCTCTTTAAAGAAGGAAATATTCTTACAGTCAGGATTTGGTTGCATAACGAATATGTACATATTCTTCATGTTGTAAACATAATTGACATCACCAAAGATGATTTTATCATAGGAAAGGCAGAGCATGATGGAAGAGATCTACATTCTTCCTATTGTTAAAAAAAAAAAAAAAAGTGAAGGCCACAGTTTAGACATAATTCAAGGTCAACAACCCAATCACCACACCACCAAAACTGAAGTCATCCTAATTTCCCCCAAATGCTAGCTCTAATCGTAAATGAAACACAAAACAGAAGCTTTATGTCCTTGTCAGCATGATTCAGTGAAATTAAATCAATCAACTATAGAAAAAATCAGCTTAAACAGCTCTGCTTGCCTTAAAAAGAATGTTAAAGCATACCAACCAATCACAAAAAAGGTCAAGATACTTCCTCCTTTATGCTCCATAAACTGAGCTGGAACTGCTGTAAGGCCATCTTCCTACCCCTTGGATTGAAGTCTCCCTCATCATGATCTGTACTTTTTCTTTTTGTATAACAATAAACTTTAAAAATTCTTGTAATTTGATCTGATTTTCTTTTTGACACTATCATAGCAGGAAGTTAAGCGATTTCAAAATTTACAAGTCAAGAAATGGCGGTAAAAGCATATTATTTAGAGACGTGGAGGTAACTATCAAAGAACAACTGGGACTGAAGGATAGCGAGGGAGTTAACTTTTATTATAACCCTTTAACATTATTGGATTTTTTTTTTCTTTTTTAAGATAGAGTTTCGCTCCTGTTGCCCAGGCTGGAGTGCAATGGCACCATCTCAGCTCGCGGCAACCTCCACGTCCCGGGTTCAAGCGATTCTCCTGCCTCAGCCTCCTGAGTAGCTGGGATTACAAGCATGTGCCACCACGCCCGGCTAATTTTGTGTTTTTTAGTAGAGACGGGGTTTCTCCATATTGGTCAGGCTGGTCTCGAACTCCCAACCTCAGGTGATCCACCCGCCTCGGCCTCCCAAAGTGCTGGGATTACAGGCGTAAGCCACTGCCCCCAGCCTTGTTATTGCATTTTCAAAACCAAGACATTGTTACGTCTAAAACAAAAATAAAAGCTAAGAAAAATTTTTGAAAAGCTCATGTTCTTCACAGGCACTATAGCAAGATGCCTGAGAAATAAAGCAGGTCCTACATGGAAGACTCATTTAAGTTTCCTCCCATTCTTCCTAGATTTCACTCCTGTGTTCAACTATGCCAGAAACAGAAAACTAATGTTCTGGGACACAAAACTCAAAACTCTTGCTGCTATGACTGTTCTGTTGTTCTTTTCTTTTGTAGTTATGATAAAATGTGAGAACATACTCTCACAGCCCCCAAAAAAACACTACCTGAAGGTAAACAAAATATTTCAGTATCGGTGGATGGACATTACATCTAAATTCATTTGTTGCAAACTTTTTTCTTTCCATCGAGATGTTAAAAGTCCAATAGGATGATCGAGAGAAGAGCTGTAACCACAGAAGATAAAGGACAGGTAGGAAAGGAGGATGGGGAATGAAAGTACAGCCAGTCTGGAAGGGAAGAGCCCAAAATCCTGTGCTTTAAGAAGAGAGTAGGGTGGAAGTGGAGAGACACGTGCAGCTCTGGGACCCTGAGAGAATGGGCACAATCATAAAGCTGGCACAGTTCTTGCCCCCCGAAAAGAAGAGAGAGATGGTTACATGAGGAGTATTCTATTTCTTCCTTTTTTTCTTCAGCTTTATACTTGAAATTTGCTAGGAGGGAATCCAGTTTCTTACACAGGGTCTAACTCCCTCACATACAGGAGGCTCATAGAGTAGCCATTCAAGTTCCTAGGCTTCAGAGTCAGTAGAACTGAGTTTAGACCATTCCTTCACTTACTGTCTTCTGAAAATTTTAGGTGACCTTGGGAGATACTCTCTGTGACTATCATGGGCAAATATTTTTCTCAAAACCTCATTTTTATCTTCTATGAAATGAGGAGATAGTAATAATATCTACCTCATACAACTGCCCCACTATCTTGTCAATCAGATCCAGATACACTAATTGAATTCTTGTATCAAAAATATTATCAGAGAGCTTAATTTCTGTGGAGCTGAACCTAGATTGGGTTATAAAATTAGTTTGTTTTGAAAGCTGTGTTAACACTTTCAGGTCTGTAAAATGTTTGCTTGTATCTAGCAAAGAATAGCACAGTGGTCATCATGTCAAAATTATTTTTAGAGCAGGGAGCAGAAGCTCACGCTTATAATCCCAGCACTTTAGGAGGCTGAGGAGGGAGGATCGTTTAAGCCCAGGAGTTCAAGACCTACCCGGGCAACACAGGGAGGCCTTGTCTCTACAAAAATTAAAAAAAAAAAAAAAAAAAAAAAAAAAAGCCAGGCATGGTGGCATGTGCCTGTGGTCTCAGCTACTCAGGAGGCTGAGGTGGGAGGATTGCCGGGAGGTCAAGGCTGCAGTGAGTTGTAATTGCACCACTGCACTTCACTTGGACCACAGAGCAAGACCCTGTCTCAAAACAAACAAACAAAAAACCTTCTTTTTAGAAGGTCTATGAAATTTAAAATCCATACTAACAGTCAGTATTAGCCTGAACTTACATGCAACCCCCATCAGAAAAGAAAGAAGAGAAACGCGGAGAGAGAAAGATTGAGAGAGACAGAAAGACACAAAGCTAATCTATTAAAGCAGTGACTACTATCAAACCAGTTCTATCGCTGATCACCAGGGAAGGTTGAGCAGCTGGCCCTGCTTAGCCTCTGTAGTGAATTAAATCCATCTGGTAGAGCTCTAACTAGATTGATGAGATTTTAATTTTAGACTCTTTCTATCCCACTACCACCCCTGTAATTCATACTGATCGAATTCCCAATCGAAAAGTTATGAATTTATAGCAGCTGACATTCAGAATTCAAATACTGTAAAAAGTTATTTATTCTGGCTTCAAGACAAAAGACTTAGGCTTAGAATGTCATAATTATATTTCAAATGTGATTTTTAGATATACAGAAAAGTAGTCATTCTTAGAGTGGTTAATACACCAAACCAGGCTATACTCCATGACATTTTATGTAAATTGTGACAAGAAAACAAGAGAGATGGATGACACTCTAAAACACTGCTGAAACTGTGTCAATAAAAAACATATCAAAGAAATTATATTTTCTGCCAAACATATGAAGATAGTAGCACCCCACTAATTAGACCACATAAACTTGAAGAATTCTTCCAGATATAAAAGGCTTTTATCTGTATATAATGGCATTTTTAACTGAGGGTCCCAGTAGGTTTCTCTGGTCATTAATCCAGAGTGGAGCTAGAATAAGCCTCAGCAAATGAGTCTTCTGCAACACCCTTATGTTCAATCAGATCTGAAACTTTTAGAATTATATGTTATATCGGGATGATGGTATTAACTTTGCACAGACCAGTTGCCTAAAAATCTTATAAATGGAGTTTAAATATTTAATGTTAAAAGCCCAGGGATAAATGGAATCCTTAAGCATCCTAGAAGATCTGGTCTGCAAAATAAAATGTTGAGCTTTTGTATAGACTAGGGTCATGGAGGATAAAATACGTGAAAAAGAAAAGAACACAATATACATTAAGATCTAAAAAATCGAGGGGGGGCGGAGCAAGATGGCCGAATAGGAGCAGCTCCAGTCTTCAACTCCCAGCGCCAGCGACACAGAAGACCGGTGATTTCGGCATTTTCAACTGAGGTACTGGGTTCATCTCACTGGGGAGTGCCGGACGATCGGTACTGGTCAGCTGCTGCAGCCCGACCAGCGAGAGCTGAAGCAGGGAGAGGCATTGCCTCACCTGAGAAGCGCAAGGGGGAAGGGAATCCCTTTTCCTAGCCAGGGGAACTGAGACACACAACACCTGGAGAATCGGGTAACTCCCACCCCAATACTGCGCTTTGAGCAAACAGGCACACCAGGAGATCATATCCCACACCTGGCCGGGAGGGTCCCACACCCACGGAGCCTCCCTCATTGCTATTACAGCAGTCTGTGATCTACCGGCAAGGCAGCAGCGAGGCTGGGGGAGGGGCGCCCGCCATTGCTGAGGCTTAAGTAGGTAAACAAAGCTGCTGGGAAGCTCGAACTGGGTGGAGCTCACAGCAGCTCAAGGAAACCTGCCTGTCTCTGTAGACTCCACCTCTGGGGGCAGGGCACAGAAAACAATAACAAAGCAGCAGAAAGCTCTGCAGACGCAAACGACTCTGTCTGACAGCTTTGAAGAGAGCAGTGGATCTCCCAACACGGAGGTTGAGATCTGAGAAGGGACAGACTCCCTGCTCAAGCAGGTCCCTGACCCCTGAGTAGCCTAACTGGGAGACATCCCCCACTAGGGGCAGTCTGACACCCCACACCTCACAGGGTGGAGTACACCCCTGAGAGGAAGCTTCCAAAGCAAGAATCAGACAGGTACACTTGCTGTTCAGAAATATTCTATCTTCTGCAGCCTCTGCTGCTGTTACCCAGGCAAACAGGGTCTGGAGTGGACCTCAAGCAATCTCCAACAGACCTACAGCTGAGGGTCCTGACTGTTAGAAGGAAAACTATCAAACAGGAAGGACACCTACACCAAAACCCCATCAGTACATCACCATCATCAAAGACCAGAGGCAGATAAAACCACAAAGATGGGGAAAAAGCAGGGCAGAAAAGCTGGAAATTCAAAAAACAAGAGCGCATCTCCCCCGGCAAAGGAGCGCAGCTCATCGCCAGCAACGGATCAAAGCTGGACGGAGAATGACTTTGACGAGATGAGAGAAGAAGGCTTCAGTCCATCAAATTTCTCAGAGCTAAAGGAGGAATTACGTACCCAGCGCAAAGAAACTAAAAATCTTGAAAAAAAAGTGGAAGAATTGACGGCTAGACTAATTAATGCAGAGAAGGTCCTAAACGAAATGAAAGAGATGAAAACCATGACACGAGAAATACGTGACAAATGCACAAGCTTCAGTAACCGACTCGATCAACTGGAAGAAAGAGTATCAGCAATTGAGGATCAAATGAATGAAATGAAGCGAGAAGAGAAACCAAAAGAAAAAAGAAGAAAAAGAAATGAACAAAGCCTGCAAGAAGTATGGGATTATGTAAAAAGACCAAATCTACGTCTGATTGGGGTGCCTGAAAGTGAGGGGGAAAATGGAACCAAGTTGGAAAACACTCTTCAGGATATCATCCAGGAGAACTTCCCCAACCTAGTAGGGCAGGCCAACATTCAAATCCAGGAAATACAGAGAACGCCACAAAGATACTCCTCGAGAAGAGCAACTCCAAGACACATAATTGCCAGATTCACCAAAGTTGAAATGAAGGAAAAAATCTTAAGGGCAGCCAGAGAGAAAGGTCGGGTTACCCACAA